>NC_086103.1:4879722-5181111 GCF_963921235.1 Mobula hypostoma
GTACTTTATCTTCAGAAGCTAAAACTTTTATTTTGATATATGTAACCATAACCTTTCAATTTTTATTCTGAAGAAACATAGCAAAACTGCAAAGTTGCTGTTTCTTTTTAAAAGTAAAGCAGGGCCTCCCCGAACCCGCGTCAACTGCGGGAAGAACCCGAGACCTGCGAACTGCGCCTGACAGAGATGCATTGAGACATTACCACACAGTCCGAAGCTGTTTAATCACAGCGCCTCCGGTGGCTGAGTGTGGTACTGCAGTTCCTAACGTACCACTGAACCTGAATACTGCACAGTATTGTATTTGGAAACTTTCAGCGAAGGCTGTGCGAACAGGGACGTAACGAAGCACCGTAGATTAAGGTTTCGCGGACCCGGACTCTGGAGAAATTGTGGCCCGGGTCTCAGCAAAAAGCCACCACGGTGCTGTAACTACTCGCTGCCACGATACCTCATGTTGCCGAATAGCGTAGCTAACCTTTGTGTGTTTCCCCAAAATATTGGGGGCTGCATTGCAATGTGTCAAGAAGGGCAGGTGAAATGTTGCTCAACTCCCTCCGAACACGAGCAAAATCTTTAAATAGACTAAAACTTGTTTTTTCTTAGTTTCTTAGGCACATGGATGAAAGAAAAATGGTTATGCGGGAGGGAAGCTTTAGACTGATCTTAGAGCGGGTTAAAAAGTCGGCACAACATCATACGAGCCGAAGAGGTGTAGTGTACTGTTGTATATGAAACCATTAAAGGGAATATGGACTGTGGTTAAAAAAAAACGCCGTGCAACTTAAAACAGCTGAATTATTTGTTTTATAAGAGCAAATGGTCTGTAGCTGAGCGGTCATTAGATGAGTTATTGCATTAAATACAAAGTTAGTGGGGTCTCTGTCCGAAAATCGCTCATCCTCTTGCGTGGAATTTAGTTAAGGGAAGAATTTCTTGCGAGGTTGACTGTAGATGGCGTTCTCTCTCGTTAAAACGGGGTTCCTTTAAAGCTGCAACAAGTATAAACAGCTCTTGGAAAGCCGAGAGCTCCCTCGTATACAAGCACCACTCTCTCTCTCCCCCTCTCTCTCTCTCTCTCTCGCTCACTCGCTCTCTGAAGAAACCAGTAAGGTGTTCAGCGAGGAATCTCTCTCTTTCATTTGACTCAATGCATTTGTAGAGGGATCCCCGTACACTCATCCATCGCGATACACGCGAGAAGGAACCGATCGGGAGAATCTACCCGTAAAGGTTTAGATTTATTTCTGGAAAACGAGGTGGATTTTTATTTTTTTACGAAAGAATAACACAATGCGTAAACTGAGGGAAGAAACAATTTAACGGCACCGAGCTCCTGAAGTCTCTAACCAGTGGAATGCGGTAAAACAAGATTCAGTCTCTTATAATCACGTGTTGCTAGTCCGGATTTTTTAAAGATTTTTTTTCAAAAGAACTTATTAGCCTAATTTTATTTAATTTGAACCCGGATCGCTCGCATATTTAATGTGCATGCGATTTGTGTGTGTGTGTGTGTAGCATGTTTTGATCTGCTTTTGGTTCTGTCCGAAGAGTTTGTTTATTAAAAACAAGTGTGGACGTTGACTGGGTTGAATCATTTACACACACACTCACACACACACACACTCACACACCCCTCACCCCGATTACATGGAGCTGAGTTAGTTAAGGCTTGTGACGCGCAGGGCGGGCGAGGCAAAAAAAAACTGCGAGACTGATTCGCTTTCACTGGGAGGAGTGAATGCGAGGGAGGGAGAGAAGGAGAGAGAGAGAGGGTGGAAGAGAAAGAGAGAGAGAGGGTGGAAGAGAAACATTGAGGAAGCGAGCGGACAGCGCCAAGCAGAGAGAGAGAGAAAAAAACAAGCAAAACTCCCAGACCCATTGCTGCAGGCTTTCGCTTTGCTACTGACCCACTCTCTCGCCGAGGTAAGGGACATTGCAACAGAGACCCTTTAAAAAAATTCGGTTGCTTCTTTGGATAAATTATATTAATTTCAGGGACCCTGTGTTACGTGTGTTTTAAGAGTGAAAATGCACCTGTGTTTGATTAGCAAGACTGGAGGTGCATTTAAATCGTGTCTCTGCTAAAATCCGAAGCTTGGCTTTAGAGCGACTGAGTACGCGCAGTGTTTAATAGCGGAAGATCGGACTTGCTGAAAAAAATACAGTAGCTTGGTTGGAAAACCTCGGTCATTTTAAAAGAGGGAACCCGCTTCTGATTTAATAAGGACCGGATCGGGAGGAATATCTCAGATTCCCACTGATTTTATTATAATGTCTGCGCAGCTCGCTCCGTGAATGCAAGGCGTAATGTTAGCGTGGGATTTTGTGTTTAAAATGATTACAATCTATCGTCCCTACTTCCTCATTCCCATCGCCCGGCATTGCAACAGCGAAGCAATATCTCATTTTCCCTCTGCCACTGTGTGTACTCACACCGAGACTACAGCTTTGTGCGTTCTCTCTCTCTCTCTTCTATTCTTCCCTCTCCCCCTCTCCTATTCTTACTTTCCCCACCCCATACAGTCCTGGGAGATGTTAATCCCCAGCCGCCCTCCCCGAATTTGCCAGCGATGGTTTCTGCCCGCTCTGTTATCTGCATGTGCACTCTAGTGTAAGCAGACCCACAAAACCTCCCCGGCGTTTGCAAGCGGAGGGCTTTCTGAAATGGATTGTTTCAGTGAATGAGATTTTCTCAGCCGGGTCCGGAGCTTGTTGTAGAACGCGGGAGTGTCAGCTTCTTTCCTCACTGGTATCCACTTTAAGAGCCAGGCATTGCTGGAACCTTTGCGTTCGCTATTGAAATGGAGTGGTCTCGGAGCCGCATGGAACTCGGTGTATTCTCTTCAAATAAGTTGCATTGCAGTATTGATGTGAGCGATTAATTCTTGTTATAACACAGCATTTACAGGATGTAATATATAGTTTTGTTAATATTTTCAGCTGGATTTGTGAATTTGCTTTTATTCATAGTTTTTCTTTTGAAATCTCTTTCCCTCCCAACCATCACTCTTTTCCCTATACCTCACCCACCCACTCTCTCCACCTCCCTCCCTCTTTACTCCCCTATTTCTCCCCTTCCTCTCCCTTTCCCTCAACCCACCCCCTCCCACCACCCCTCCAACTTCACAGCTGGCAGCGCACTTGTTGACGCCGATGGCCCGGCCGCTCACCCCCTCCCTTCGCGGCTTGCCGCTCCTGTTGCCCCTGCTCGTCGCCCTGTACCCGGTGCCCGGCTGCGTGGCGCAGGGCTCGGTGAAGTTCACCTTCCCGGAGGAGCAGCCGCCCAACACGCTGATCGGTAACCCGGGCGAGACACTGGGTCTGGAGCGAGAGAACCGGCTATTCAAGTTGGAAATGGGCCAGCCTTACCTCCGGGTGGACGAGACGGGAGGCAACCTCTACACCACCGAGACCCCCATCGACCGCGAGCAGATGATGTGCGAGAGCCCCACCGAGTGCCAGCTAGAGTTCGAGATCTCGGTCACCGACACCTTGTACAACACTGCCACAGTGCTCGTGGAAGGCAAGATTTCGGTGCAGGACATTAACGACAACACTCCCACGTTCAGCTCTCCGGTCATCTCCATCTCCATTCCGGAACACACACCTCCGGGGACTCTGGTCAATATCCCCACGGCCAGCGACCGCGACTCCGGCACTAACGGAGTCGCCGGCTACGAACTGTTGGGCAACGAGGGACAGGGTCTGTTCAGCCTACAGGTGGCCGAGGAACATGGCGAGAAGTTGCCTCAGCTGATCGTCACCGGCTCGCTGGACAGGGAGCAACGGGACACTTACGATCTGACTGTGCGGGTGGTAGACGGGGGTCAGCCACCCCGGAGCAGTACCTCGGTGTTGCGGGTTACCGTGCTGGACATTAACGACAACGCACCCCGCTTCGAGAGGTACGCCTACCAAGGAACGGTAGAGGAGAACAGCCCCGCCGGTACCTCCATCCTGCAGGTGAGAGCTACCGATATGGACATGGGAGAGAACTCCCGCATCGAGTACACTTTCGCCCAGGCGGCGGATAATGCCCGCCGTCTACTCCGCCTGGACAAGAACACCGGCTGGATCACGGTGCAGGGACCGGTGGACCGTGAGCAATTCAGCCAATTCCGGTTCTACGTGCACGCCCGCGACAAGGGCCCCATACCCAAACAGGACAGGGCGTCGGTGGTGATCACGGTGCGGGACACTAACGACAACGCGCCGGCGATCGAAATCCGAGGCATCGGGCTGGTCACTCACCGGGACGGCGTGGCCAGCATTGACGAGGACGCGCCTGTCGACTCCCCCGTGGCTCTTGTCCAAGTTTCGGACCGCGACGAGGGGGAGAACGCGGCGGTGACTTGTATAGTGGCCGGGGACGTCCCTTTCCAGCTGAAGCCCGCCAGTGAGTCGAGCAGTGAAAAGAAGAAGAAGTTCTTTCTGCAGACCACCACCGCCCTGGACTACGAGAAGGTGCGCGAGTACCTGATCCAGATCGTGGCAGTGGATTCGGGCAACCCACCTCTTTCCAGCACCAACACTCTAAAGGTGAAGGTGGTGGATGTGAACGACAACGCGCCCAGCTTCGCGCAGAGCCGCATGCAGGTGGGAATCTTGGAGAATAACCGGCCCCCCACCTCGCTGCTGCGTGTGGAGGCCACGGACGCCGATAGCGGAAGCAACGCCGAGCTACTCTACTCCCTATATCCCGACCCGGCCATCCAGAACTTGTTCCAGATTAACCCGGACACGGGCGAGGTGAGAGCCATCTCGGTGCTGGACCGCGAGCAGAGGGAGCGCTACGAGTTCAAAGTCGCTGCCGCCGACAAGGGGACCCCTAGTCTGAAGGGGACGGCCACAGTGGTGGTCAATGTGCTGGACGAGAACGACAACGATCCCCGGTTCATGCTTAACGCCTATAACTTCTCGGTGCGGGAGAATTTGCCCCCGTCCAGTCCAGTGGGCATGGTGACGGTGACGGACCTGGACAAGGAGTCGAATGCGCGGTTCACCCTGTTCGTAGAACCGGATAATGGCGAGTTTGAGATCCAGAACGGCACGGGTACCATACTCTCTCGGATCTCCTTCGACCGGGAGCGCCAGAGCACCTACACCTTCCAGCTGAAGGCAATAGACAGCGGAATGCCCCCCAGGTCCGCCTATGTCAGTGTTATCATTAATGTTTTGGATGAAAACGACAACACACCCTTCATCACCCAACCATCCAATTCCTCCTTCCAACACATCAGTCCTCTCACCTCCATTGGCACAACAGTAGAACGAGTCAAGGCCGAAGACATGGACATTGGCCCCAATGCCAACTTGACTTATGAGATCGTTGGAGGTAATCCCTTTGACCTGTTCCGCATCTCTGCTGTCGGGAACGTGACCCTGGAGAAGGAACTCGTGCGCAGGCACTACGGGTTGCACCGGCTTGTGGTTCAGGTTAGGGATGGGGGCACGCCAGCCCGCTTCGCCACCGCTTTGGTTCACTTGTATGTCAACGACACCATGGCCAACGTTAGCCTGGTGGAAGCCCTGGTGGGCCACAGCCTCAACACTCCGCTGAACGTAGACATCGCCGGAGACCCCGAGTACGAGAAGAGCAAGCAACGGAGCAACGTCCTATTCGGAGTGATCGCTGGGATTATCGCAGTCACGCTGGTGATCGTGGTGGTGGTCCTGATCCGCTACTGTAGGCAGAAGGAAGCCAAGAGTGGATACCAGGCCGGCAAAAAGGAAACCAAGGATTTGTACACACCCAAACAGACCAATAAAAATACCAAGCACAAAGTTAAGAAAAGCAAGCCATCCAAACCCTCCAAACCTCTGGACGCCGAGGAGAGCGGCGCCCAGAGGGGATTACAATTCAACTTGATCAACGAATCGAGCACTGACAGTCCACGGATTCACCTGCCGCTGAACTGTAACCCGGGTAGCCCCGACCTAGGGAGACACTACAGGTCGAACTCTCCTCTCCCTTCCATCCAGCTGCACCCGCAGTCCCCGACTGCGGGGAAAAAGCACCAAGTCGTGCAAGACCTGCCCGCAGCCAACACCTTCGTCGGGACTGGGGACAGCAACTCTACTGGCTCGGACCAGTACTCAGATTACAGCTACAAGACCAATCCGCCGAAGTACAACAAACAGGTAGGCAGCCTTGTGTGTGCCTCTGGCACCGAATGTCCCTTCAAACATTAACGAAACCTGGCGGGAGGGGGGCGAGTTTGACTAATGTTTAAACAATGCAAGTCTCTTACCGTGTCATTAATGTGGATAACTTAAAATCTGCGTGCGATTTGTTTTTTTTAAATTATTATTTCAAGCCTTTTCATAATTGCACTGTAATGCAATGTTAAAAGCTGAAACGGTGCAGTGCGTTCTCAGAAAGCAGGCGCGTACGCCAGGATAGAACACCTCTCTCAATATTCCTCCGGAAAACCGGTACAGCCCTAGGTGGTTCGTGCGTGCACACGTCCGGCCTATAACATTACAGATTGTTAAGAGCCGGCAGATTTAAATTCCGGCTCACGCCCCTGCTTTCGAGCGCGTCACGCATTCTTATTGAAACCTACGGTATTCAGTCTGGGATTGCTTTGCCTCGTTAGTGAGATGACTTATCCCCAGTAATAACCATTATGATTCGAATTGGTCTGATGTCAGCATCTTTTCTAGAACTCGTGGTTTAGAAATGAACTTAAGCTATTCAGTTATTTTGTATTTATTATTTATTTCTGTCTGTGGCGTCCGCTCATTCGCAGATCTGTGCGCCAGTTCTCTGTATTTTTTTCAATTGAGTGTCTTTGCAGAACCGCTTTCCCCTTTAAAGGAGCCTTGTTTGGGAAAAACGTTGAAATGCTTGTTTACTTTTTTTTAATGGGGCGATATTTTTCTCGCCCTCCACTTGTGGATTCGTAGCTGCAAACAGACAGTGGTATCAACACTTCTTTAAAAATAGTATTTAGCTGATTAGTGCATTCGTTTCCATGGGTAAGAATTTGGTAGCACTTCAAATTCAATAGAAAGAACTGGCTTATTTGAAATTATGTCTTATTTCTTTGCAAAGGATAGCATTTCTTGACTGCCTTGTTTTACTTTGAAATTTCCTTCTGGTGGTGTTACAGTTCAGTTTAGCATTCAGGGTGCTTTGTTATTTATCACATAACATAGACACTCAGCCACAGTACTAAATTATAATTTCATTAGTATGTAACCCTTTCCGCAATAAATGTATAATGTAGTATCTGAATTTGGAACCTTGCCTATGCCGATCAGATTGGCTAGTTGCTTGTGTTGTTTGCTACATATTAAGTGCGTGTAATGTCAGTACTGATCCATTAGCTAGGGTTTATTGTATATGCTGGACAATTGCCAAGTGTTATATCTGTGGAGAAATCTCTGTCATGCTCACTTTCTCTCTCTCTCTCTCACTTACACATTAACTTTCACTCTCACATAAAAACACACCAACAATCTCGAAGAAGGGTCTCGCTGGAAAGGTTGACTGTTTACTCTATTCACAGATGCTGCCTGATATGCTGAGTTCCTCCAGCATTTTGTGGGTTGCAAACAGTCTTCTGTCCTTCTCTCACTCTCTCTCACTCTCTCTCACTCTCTCTCTCTCTCTCTCTGTCACTCACTCTCTCTCACTCTCTCTCTCTCTCACTCTCACTCTCTCTCTCTCTCCCTCTCTCTCATTCTCTCTCACTCTCTCTCTCACTCTCTCTCAATCTCTCTCTCTCTCTCACTCTCTTTCTGTCTCTCACTCATACATTGATATGACGCTAAATCACATTAGAAATTGTGTGTTGAACTGGGAGCAAAATTGTGTCTATAGGAAATAAAAATGAAAAAAAAACTGGGAATAATGTGTAGGTCCAGTAGTATCTGTACAGAGAAATTGAGTTAATATTTCAAATTGATGTCTGCTGACTAGAACTAAGTCAGAGAGGAAACTAGTTCTAATTCGAAGGATGGGAGAGTGATGGAGAAGTCAAATAGAATATCATTAGTAAGGCATATTATCATAAATATGTCAGTTGTCAAATATGTCAGTTGTCCCAGCCATCTCTCGCACATTCCCTCTGCAATTTAAAACTATCTTGTTTTCCTTCTTTCACAGTCCCGATGAGATGTCCTAGACCTGAAAGATTTACTCAATTTCTCATTACAAAGATGCTGTCTTGATGCATTTCCTTTTCTTTATGTTTTACTTAAGATTTCTACCATGTCTTTGTGTTAATTTATATTTCCTGTTTTAACATTAACACCTTTCTTGATTCCAAGATCTTCCCAAAGTACATTACAGTTAAGTATATTGCAGTTATTGAAGTATCTAAGAAATTTAGTCACCATGCAAATATGGCAGTTAATTTATATCCAAGGTCATGGAAACATTAGTGATGCCACAGTATGATGGGCTACAAATTGGCCAGGACAATAAGGAGAACTGGAGCTCCATTTGGGTGTCATGGGATCATTGATTTAGTTAACAGAGTGTCTGAGAGTGCACCAAGTATCTCAGCATTGTGATGGAAAGATTAGCTTTAAGAGCAGAACTTGAAATCAACTACTTCAGAGTGTGGTTGTCTCTGACTGCATAGCATGTTAATAGGTGTTGATAGAGCCTTAGAGTTTCAGTAACCTGGATTTGAGTCTGACCCTGCTCACTTTGTCGAGTTTTTACCTTCTACTTGCGGGCACATGGGTTACTCCTATGGGCGGTCCAGTTTCCTACATTATCCCAACGGTGTGCATTTTAATAGGTTGATTGGCCACTAATTCACTCCTGATGCATTGAGTGATAGACTCCATGAAAGGCATGTGGAGAGAATAAAGTGGGATTGTGGGATTGGTGTAAAATCCCATTGATGGTCAGCATGAATACAATGAAGGATCTGTTTCTTCTATACACTTAGGGTGGCATACACCTTAAAACCTATAGTGTACAAAATATGGCCAAGAAATTTCATGAGGTAAGGTCAGCTACATTTACAAGTCAAGTTAAGCTACGTTTATTATCATTCAACTATACACACATACACCGTCTAAACAGGACGTTTCTCCAAACCAGAGTTTAGATACTGTAGTATGCACAACATGCATAACATATAATAACTTATGAAAGTAAGATGAAACCTACAGATGGATGATACATAAATAAGTAAACTGAAGTGCATAAATTAAATATGGTAAGGTACAAAACAGATTAGCCAGTGACACTCTGAATGTGATGCTGCAGGGAGTTCTGAAGCCTAAAAGCCTGAGGTAAGAAACTGTTTCCCATCCTGACCATTCTTGTTCATTCCAGGCTACATTGGAGTCAAAGAGGATGCTGGATGCATGAGTGGGGTCTTTAGTAATGCTAAGGGTCTTGCAAACGCAGCACTCCTGTTAAATGTCCCCGATGGATGCCAGAGAGACCCTATGATCCTCTCAGCCGTTCACAATATATTGAGTTTTGTACTGTAATCAGAACATAAGAAGATGGATTTTGAAGATACCAGAAAAGAAAGGATTAGGAATAATTTCTAAAGCTAGAAAGTGTCTAGGCAAAAAGCACTGTTACTTTTTCTTGGGCAAAAGGGGAAGAAGCACAAGCAATGAGATCTGGGGAATGGGAAGGCGTGAGGACAATGAGAGCTGGGGAATGGGAAGGTGTGAGGACAATGAGAGAGAGGGAGAGAGTTGTGGAGAAATCTATTTGTTGGACAGTGTTTGAAGGCAAGACAGGGCTGGGGCAGGCTTGAGGTTTGAACCATATGAACCTAAATTGAGAATGGGAAACCGATGAACAAAAAATTAAATCTCACTGAGGATTGGCAAAGTATTGATGGTATTTTCTCAAGATTTAAGATTGTTTATTGTCATTCTTCAGTACACGAGTGTGAAGGAGAACAAAATGATTGTTACTCCAGACCCAGTGCAGAATAAAAAAAAACACAATCAACATAACGAAGTTGATAATAAAAAACAAATAAAAATAAATTTAAAAGCAACACAGAATTCAGGAGGTCAGACAGCATCTATGGAAGTGAATAAACAGCTGACCTTTCAGACTGAGACCCTTCTTCAGAATTATCAAATTAAAAGCAATCTTATAAAACAAAATGTACAAGTAACTGTGTGTGGATGTACATAAGATTAACTTATAGACTGATCATATGCTCATAAAGTGACACTAGGTGCAAGAGTTTCTGTCCGTAGGGTGCTTCTATAGGAAATGGTAAATTGAGTCTTGGCAAGAGGAACTCCTCTAGGTAGCAGCAGGGCAGATGAAAGCACAGTGATTTGTCAGTGTAGGTATGAATTGTGGAGTGTAAATGTAAAGTAAATGCCTGGGAGAGATGAAAAGTCTTGTGTGACTGATTGCTGCTGCTTGTGCATGGGAGATGTGCAGGGGGCTTTGGGGTCCCTTTGTTTTTTCTGTCATTCATTCTTTGGGGTTTTTCTTCTGTTTTGTGGATGTCTGTGGAGAGTAAGAATTTCAAGTTGTATACTGTATACATTCTTTGATATTAAATGGAACCATTTGAACCAATGATGTTGACATACTGGTAGTTAAATGCAGTGGAATGAAAAGGGTGCATTGTGGTGGAGGCAGATTTGACCACCCTCTGTGATGGGCAGGTGCCGGTGTGAAGATTAACTCCAGATCAAACGAGACATTGTGCTTCACATTGTCTTACATTGCTTGAGGTGGTGGGCAGTAAGTGTAAATGAGTCAGCAGTTCACTTAGATGTGTTTGCTTTTTTGTGCTGAGTTATCCAATCTCACTCACTCCCACAACCAGGTTGCTAAAATGAGCTTTACTAACGAGGAACATGGACAAGTTTTCTTTCCGTGATTGCCACCGTGATTAGCTAGGAAAGAGTATAAGGTTGAGAACAAGTTGCAATAACTCTTTTTTTGTGGATGTGTTTAATTTAGTTGTTGGGGCTCATTGTCCAGCTTTATGCATGAAAAGGTGTCGTTGGTAGGTAGTGAAAGGTCTTTGCCTCTCTGTTGGTGTAAGACCAGAAGACATACGAGCAGACTTAGCTCATTCAGCCCATTGAGTCTGCACCAACATTCTATCATGGTTGATTTATTATCCCTCTCAGTGTCATTCTTCTGCCTTCCCCTATAAGCTTTGAAGCTCTTAATAATCAAAAACCGATCAACCTCTGCTTGAAATATACCCAATGGCTTGGCCTTCACAGCCGTCTGTGGCAATGAATTCCATAGTAAACTGTTAACTGGGGCTTTTGCAAGAGGGCAAGATGTTATATCGGTAGGTCAATTTATTGTTGTCATGTGTATTGAAATATAGTGAAAAACTTGCCTTGCGCACTGTCCATACAGATCAATTCATTGCAACGTTGCAAGGTAAAACAGCAATCGAGTGTGAAGTGCAATAGTTGCAGAGCAAGTGCAATGCAGGTAGATAATGAAGTGCAAGGTCATATCAAGGTTGATTGTGAGGTCAAGAGCCCATCTAAGGAAGGGGTTCCCAACCTTTTTTATGCCATGGACTGCAACCATTAAGCAAGGTGACCGTGGAACATTCTAGGGAAACATTCAATAGTCTTAAAACAGTGGGATAGAAGCTGTCTTTGAGCCTGATGGTAATTTTTTTCAGTCGAATGTATCTTCTGTCTGATGGCAGGGAAGGAGTGGTGGGGGAGAGAGGATTTCTAAGGTGGGTAGGGTCTTTGATTATGCTGGATCCTTTACGTGAGGTTGCAAAGCTCTACAAGTCCTTTGGGATAGTTAAGGCCTAATGTCTGTGTGTCCGTGTCTGAATCCGAGCCTGCAGGAGTGTGGAGGCTGGCGAATAGGGACTGTCTTGGGGTTAGAGGACCGTGAGAGTGTGTGGCAGTGGGGGAAAGGGGCTTGTTTTGCTATTGTTGTTTGCTGTGTTTTGTTTGGTTGTGTTCTCTGTTGTTCTGCTGAGCATTATGGGTATGCTACGTTGACGCCAGAATGTGGGGTGACACTTGTGGGCTGCCTCCAGCACATCCTCAGCTGTGCTGGTTGTTAATGCAAATGACACCGTTCACTGTACGTTTCCATGGACACAAAATAATCTTGAATCTTGAAAACTGTAGCCAGAGCCGCAAAACTGAGACTGCAGTTTTTCATTCCCAAGGTTTATAAACATCAAAACTTAATGTTGAATCATAAATGATTTTTGCCTATTTGTTTAATTTTAGAATTTCATTTGAAAGCACCATATTGGCATTGCTGTGGTCATGCAATTTGTGCAACTGTTACTGGTTACTTTCTTTATACACGTGCATGGATATTGCTCTGCACACTGTTTCCACCACATTACAAATCAACCCAATGACTTGACTGTCAGGACAAACCATCAATCTTGGTTCATTAATAGCTCCAAAAAGGAACTGAATCGATATCTATTTAGAAAGAGGCTTACAGGCATCAAAAGGGCCCGGAATCTATCTGATTTGCATTGCTCGGGAAGTGAGCATTAAGTTCAGGGACCGACACAGTAGACACAGCAGTGGTTAGTTGGCAATGGCAGTGCCGGCGATCACCCACTCAGCTTCAACGCCCGTCATTCCTGTGAGAAGTTTGCGTGTTCTCATTGATCACGGGGTTCCTCTGGGTGATCCACGTGCCAAAGATGTACAGTTAGGTTTTGTGAATTGTAGACATGCTATGCTGGAGCTGGAAGCATGGCAGTGCTTGCTGGCTGCCTAGTACAATCCGCATTGCTTTGGTTTGACACAAATGACACATTTCGACATTTCTGTGCACATGTGACAAATATAGCTAATATTTCTTTAAGTATATTGAATGGCGGAAAAGGAAGTAAATGATTGATGCGGCTGTAGAAGGGGAGACCTCTTCCCATTCCTGACAGATTCAGGGGTTCCCAAGAGTCAAAACATGTTTTGCCCTGAGTTTAATATATAGACTACAAAGTTTCAGGCCTGGAGTTCAGGGTCCCATTAATGGTGAGTCTGAAGTTTAGGGTCCTGTCATTGGCAAGTCTGGAATCCAAGGCCCAGAGTTAGGGACACTGTCATCAGCTAGTCCTCGGGTTGATGTCAAAAGTCGAAGCCTGGTAGTCGAATCTCTGGCGAGTCTGCGAGACCACTGGAGAAGATGGAGGCCCACTGTCTGCCAATCCACTGGAGGTCTGCAGGCTTGTCCCGAGATTGGAGGACTGTGCGTGTGGGGGGGTTTGGGTGTGAGGAAGTGTGGGAGAGAGGGAAAGAGCTTGTTTTGCTGCTGTTGTTTTGTTGCTTGTTGTCTTCTGTGTTGTTCTGCTGAACATTGTGGGTTTGCTGTGTTGGTGCGGAAATGTGTGGCTACACTTGTGGGCTGTCCCCAGCACATCCTTAGGTTGTGTTGACTGTTAAACATAAGCAATATATTTCACTGTATGTTTCGATGTACATGTGATAAATATTCTGAAATATAAATATAAATATTCTGAATCTGAAGCTGAAACATAGAACAGTCCAACACCGTAAAAGCCTCTGCATGATGTCTTGATTCTTATATTCAGTGGCGACGATGGTAAGCACAGCATACACCACCTTTGTCATTCTTAATCACCTGTGTAGCCCTTTCAGAACTTGGACCTCAAGATCCCTCTGTGCTCTTAAGGTCCTTGCCTTTTCAAGTGATTACATTTAACCTCCCTTGATGTAAGCACCTCATACTTGCCCAGATTAAACTTTATTCACTATATCTCCACCTGTATTTGAATCTGAACTATATCCTGCTGTGTCTTTTGTTCAAAGTCCAAAGTAAATTTATTATCAAATACCTATATATCACCATATACTACCACGTGATTCATTTTCTTGCAGGCATTCACAGTAAAGCAAAAAATACAATAGAATCAATGAAAAACTACACACAAAGACGAACAAACAACCAATGTGCAAATGAAGACAAATTTTGCAAATAATTAAATAATAATGAGAACATGAGTTGTAGCATCCTTGAAAGTAGGTTGTGGAGTCAGTTCAGGGCTCAGGTGACTGAAGTTATCCGTGCTGGTTCAGAACCCTGGTGGTTGAAGGTAGTAAACGTTCCTGAACCTGGTGGTATGGGACCCAAGGCTCCTGAATCTTCTTCAAAATGGCAGCAGTTTGGATGTCAGGGGTCTTCGAAGATGGATGCTGCTTTCTTGCGGCTGTGCTCCTTGTAGACGAGCACAACGTTGGTGAGGCTTTGCCCACGATAGACTGGGTGGTGTCCACAACTTCTTCACTGTTCACAACTCCGACAACTTTTGTGACACCCACAAAGTTTAGTGGTGGGGTTTGAGGACCATTTCTGTGTGAATTTTGATTCATGCTGTTGGGCGGGGGAGTGGAAGAAGAGACATTTTATTCTGCCAGTTGTTCAGTGTTTGAGAAACCCACTTTGAAGGGTCAAGCATCTTCCCATTCAGTGGTTTGGTTTAGGGGTAACGTAAAAACATGATTAATCAGTTGAAAATCCTACCTGCAGTACTGATACTGAAGGTGAGTTAAAAGGGGTAGGCTTATTGTTGCTCTTATTCCTTTGAACAGTGCAGAAGATAACTGACTCAGTTACAGTCCAGATCTGCTAACTTTGCAACCTGAAGCCTTTGGATCACCTGATACTCTTGCTGTCGTGCTTTACAGCACACAGTGGTATATCTCTTGTCCTTCAAATGACTAACTAATTTATTGCTGTGAAAGCTGAGGAAACAAGCTGACTTCGATTCTTTTTGGGGTCTCTCTCTCTCTCTCTCTCTCCAGATGTTCGGGTAGATATGGATGAAATATTATTCTCTACATATAAACTCGATCCTAGTCAGCAATTGAGCAGTGGTGGATGCAAATATCTGCTGAGCAGCTGATTTTTCAGCGCTACAGTCAGCAAGAGTTTTTTTGTGATGATAGTGGTATCTTGTGACTTATCAGCTGGTTCTGTTGGACTATCTTTGTCTACCCTTCTTTGCCTTGACACCAGTGTCCCTTGACAGCATTGCCGATGACAGGCTGAGAGAATAAACTTGAAAGCATAGAACATGGAACAGTACAGTGGTGGAGCTGGCTACGTGTCCCACAATATCTACGCCAAACACAATGCCGAATTAAACTGAATCTTTTCAGCCTGCACCCGATCAAGTCCCTTATTGTCTATCTGCCACCCTATCATCGCACCTCTGGCAACCCATTCCAGGCACCTACCACTCTGTGGTTTAAAATGAAAATAATTTGCTGTGTGCACATCTCTTTTAAACTTACTTCCCTCCCCTTACGCTCCCCCCCACCTCCCCACTTTCATTTGAAATCTTTAAATGCACGTCCTCTGGTATTTGACCGTTCTTCAGGTCAGCATAGTAGCATAGTGATTGGCACTTCGACTTACAGTGCCAGCAGTACGATTGAAGTTCGTTTCTTGCTGGTGTCTGTGAGGAGTTTGTATGTCCCCCCTGTGATTGTGTGGATTTCCACCAGGTGCTCCGGTTGACTCCCACGTACCAAAGAAATGCAGTCAGGATTAGTGAATCCTGGGCATGCTGTGTTAGCACCAGAAGCATAGCGACATTTGTGGGCCACCCAGCACAGTTCTCGCTGATTTGATTTGACACAAATGGCACATTTTATTGCATGTTTCAACGTACATGTGACAACTAAAGCTAATCTTTAATCTACTCCAGGGAAAAAAAAAGATTCTAACTGTCTCTTATGACTCTCATAATCTTATAAGCTTCTGTCAGGTTTCCTCTCAGTCTCCGCCGTTCCAGTAAAAACAACCAAAGTTTGTTCAACCTCTCATTATAACTCATGCCATCTAATCCAGGCTGCATCCCAGTAAACCTCTTCTGTAATCTTCTTTGCGTCAACACTCGTGCTGTCTTCAAGTATTCCTTGGCAGCTTTACAGATGGCAGTTGAGGAAATAAACCTCATAGCAGTGGGCTCTGAGGTACTCACGCTCATTTGATCTGATTTTTTCATAACTCTCTGTTTAAACTCCTTATAAACAGATTATCTGATGTTCAATATCAAAGGGATGTCTTAGTGAATTTATTATCAAAGTACATATATGTCATCATATACTACCCTGAGATTCCGTTTCCAACAGGCATTCAGGAAAATAAAGAAATACAGTAGAAGTTGTGAAAACATATACATAAACGAAAATTGATGACAACCTAATAAGAAGACAAATTATGCAAATAAAACAAATAATACTGAGAGCACGAGTTGTAGAGTCTTTGAAAGTGAGTTTGTAAATTACGGAATCAGTTCAGTGTTGAGGTGAATGAAGTTATCCACACTGATTCAGGAGCCTGATGGTTGAAGGGTAATAACTGTTCCTAAGCTGGATGCTGTGGGTCCTAAGGCTCCTGTACCTCCTTCCCAATGGTAGTAGTGAGAAGAGAGCATGGACCGGATGGTGAAGATTGTTTTCTATTAACGGAGTGAGAAAGCCAAACCAGTTCTCACGTTCGTCTTGTGCTGGGATCACAGCAGGACGATACCAAATCATTAATAGAGAATCGGATATTTTAAATCTGTTACTGCACATGAGGAATATATGCCAGACTAATAGATGGTTACATTGTGCACCGTGTGTCTAATCCACCTTCTTCTGACCCCAGCTCATTGACAAGATCTCAACTGTGCTATCAATGCCCTTGGTCATCAGTATGGATTGAGGGATTCGTATGCAATGTACTGGATAGATTGCATGGAACAAAGATCATTAGATTCTGCAGAGGGACTGAGGGATTGGAAAACACCCGGTGTAATCACTTTATTCAAAGAAGGAAGGGAGACCTTGTCAGCTATAGAACAGTTAGCCTATTGCATAATATAAGAATAAGAGATGGGAGATTTGATAGAGGAATACAAAATTATGAGGGAAACAGGGTAAATGCAAGCAAGCTTTTTCCACTGAGGTTATGTGGGGCACCACTAGAGGTTAAGGGTGAAAGGTGAAAAGTTTTAAGTGAAAAATGAGGGGGAACTTGTTCATTCAGAAGGTATTGAGAGGATGGAATGAGCTGCCTGCGCAGTTGGTGGATGGGAGCTCCATTTCAACATTTAAGAGAAATTTGGGTAGTCACATGGATAGTAGGGTTATGGTCCCAGTGCAGCTCGATAGGAGTAGGCAGTTCAAATGGTTTGGCACAGACTAGATGGGCCGAATGGCTTGTTTCTGTTCTGAACTTTTCTATGACTCTATGAATCTATTTACTGTTTCTTTAATAATATGATGCCTTGATTATACAATATGCGCTATAAGAAGAGGTTGGGCAGACTAGAGTTGTTTTCTCTGAAGAGACAGAGGCTGAGGAGAGAGACCTGATAGAGGTTTGTAAGATTGAGAGGCATAGATAGACAATCAGTTATTTTTCCCAGGGGCAAAATGCCTAATACCAGAAAACATGTGTTTTAAGGAGGCAGGAAGTAAGTTCAAGGGAGATGTGTGGGGCAAGTTTTTTTCACGCAGAGGGGCGGGTGCCTGGAACGGGCTGTCAGAATGTTACTGCAGGCAAATACAACAGACACACTTAATAGGCTCTTAGATAGGCACGTGAATGTGTAGAGAATGGTGATTTGGATATTGCATAGCCAGAATGGATTAATTTAGTTAGCACTTAATTACTAGTTCAATTAGCTTGTTGCAACACCATGCATCGAATGACCTGTTCCTGCACTGTACTGTTCTACATTATATTTTTATTCAGGTTGTATTAGTTAGCACTTAATTACTAGTTCAATTAGCTTGTTGCAACACCATGCATCGAATGACCTGTTCCTGCACTGTACTGTTCTACATTATATTTTTATTCCGGTTGTATTAGTAAAACATTTGGAAGTTATCATCTGATTAAACTGGATCGGGGAATCCTGCCTGACAAATTTATAGACTTCTTTGAGGAAGGATCAGCCAGAGAGAAAAGGAATTATAATGTGATTGGATATAATGTGAAAGGCATTTGACCAGGTGCAGTACGAGAGGTTTCTCTGTAAGATAAGAGTTTGTGATGTTGGAGCTAATATGTTAGTATGAGTAAAGAATTAATTAAGTAGCAGGAAGCGTTTTTTATGGATAAGGGCTTCATTTTCAGGTTGGTGTCCTGTAACAAAAGGAGTGTCACAGAGATCACTGTTAAAATGCTGCCATTTACAATATAAATGGTTCAGAGGAATGAGCTGTAGACAGACTTGTAGATAATTTGAAAGCAGGGTGGAGGATGAGTTGTGAGGAGAATAAAGAGAGATATTGATTAAACGTACGGAAAAAATGTTGGTGAATGGAGTATGATTCAGGAAAAGGTGATGTTGTTCACTATGGAAGGAAGAATGATTTTTAAAAAACTGTTAGTTTGATGGTGAAGAAAATACAACAGAAGGGTATTTGGAGGACCTAGTATGTGAAATATAGACAGCCAATATACGAAGACCAAATTATTGCTGGCTTTTATTTCAGAATCAGAATCAAGTTTATTATCATTGACCTGTTGCGAACTTTATTGTTTTGCGGCAGCAGTACAGTGTAAGACATAAAATATACTAGGAGAGGTACGCGGACGGTAGGGATATGGAGGGCTATGGTCCCGGTGTAGGGTAATGGGAGTAGGAAGTTTAAATGGTTTCAGCATGGACTAAAAGGGCTGATGGGCCTGTTTTGTTAATGTACTTTCCTACGACTATGACTCCAAGCTATTCTTAAAACGTTCTGTGTGTGTGTGTGTGTGTGTGTGTGTGTGTTTAGGCTCCTGTACCTCCACTCTGATGGTAGCAGTCAGAAGATGGCATGTTGGGTTAGTGGGTGTCCTTAAAGACGGGTGCTGCCTTCTTGAGGCATTGCCATTTGAAGATGTCCTTGTTGGCGGGAGGCTAGTGCCCGTGGTGGAGCTGGTTTTGTTTGCAACCCTTTGCAAATTGTATTGATCCTGGGCAGTGGCCCCTTTGTACCAGACAGTGATGCAACTAGTTAGTATACTCTCTATGGCATCCGTGTAGAAACGTGGTCAAGTTTTTGATGATTTATCAAATCAAGGAGGTTGAAGTATAGAAGTCAGAACGGCTGCTGTTGAAATCACTAATGAATGCACAGCTAAAGTTGCATGTATAATTTTGGCTCTCCAAGGAAAGAGAAATTATTAGTGGAGACAATTTGGAGAAGGTTCACACTAGGATGATCCGGAATATGGAGAAGTTGTCTTATTAGCAAATATTGAATACTTTTTGCTTGCTGGAGCTTAAAAGAATAAGTGGCAACTTACTGATTCACGGAAGATTATTCAGAAACTTAACAAAAAGTCCTGGGAAAGTCCAAGACAGAATAATGAGACACCCAATCAAGGCAGAGATGAGGAGGCATTTCTCCTCATAGGGATTTGAGTCTTTGGAACTGATCCAGGATGCTGTGGTAACTGAATCCTTAAATATATTCCATGCTATGGTAGCGTAGAAGTTTACAGTTCAAAAGTTCAAAGTAAGTTTATTATCCAAATACTATATACAACCCTGAGATTCATTGTCTTGTGGGCATACTCAATAATTCCATAATAGAATGACAACCATAATAGAATCAATGAACAGTGAACGCACAAACTGGGCATTCAACCAGTGTGGAACATAACCAAACTGAAAATACAAAAGAAAAAGAAAGCTATGAATATCGAGAACATGAGATGAAGAGTCCTTGAAAGTGAATCCACAGATTGTGAGAACCTTTCATTGATGGGGCGAATGAGGTTGAGTGAATTTATCCCCTTTAGTTCAAGAGCATGATTGTTGAGGGGTAATAACTGTACCTGAACCAGGTGGTGTGAGTCCTAAGGCTTCTGTACCTTCTTCCTGATTGCAGAAGTGAGAAAAGAGCCTGACCTGGTTTGGTAGGAGTCCCTGATAATGGATGCTGCTTTCCTGCGATAGCACTTTGTATGGATGAGCTCAGTGTTGAGGAGGGCTTTATCTGTGATGGCCTGGGCTGTATCCATTACACTTTGTATGATTTTCCATTCCAGGGCATTGGTATTTCCTTACCAGGCTGAGTTGCACCCATTCAATATACTCACCACCACACATCCATAAATGTTTGTCACAATTTTCGTTGTCGTGCTGAATCTTTATAAACTGCTAAAGAAGTACAGTTACTGCCATGCTTCCTTTGTAATTGCACTTATGTGCTGGGCCCAGGCAGATCCCTTGACATGATAGCACCAAGAAATTTAAATTTGCTGACATTCTCCACTTCTGATCCTTCAGTGACCTCTGTAATCATGTGATGCTATTACAGCTCAAGGCATTCTGGAGTCCAGAGTTCATTTCTGGCACCCCCTGTAGGGAGTTTGTACATCCTCCCAGTGACCATGGGAGTTTCCTCTAGGTACTCTGGTTTCCTCCCACAATCCAAATATAGATGACGTGATCATTGTACATTGTCCTGTGACTAGGCTAGGGTTAAGTTGGTGGGTTGCTGGGTGGTGTGGCTCATTGGGCTGGAAGGGCTGTTCCACACTAAATAAAATTAAACATTAAAATGGATTTTTAATCAGTAAGATGACCAAGGATTATTTTAAGAAGGCAGGAAAGCAGATAAGGGAAGTTGGGTTAGTCATCATCTTACTGAATGTTAGAACAGGTTCAATGGGCTGAATGGCCCATTTCTGGTTCTGTTATATGGTCATAAGTTTGGGATTCTTGCACTCATGAACACTTGCATGAGATTTTAAACACTTGCATGCCATTAGCTAGCCAGCCGGTGGTGTCGTGGCATCTGCACCAGACTTTGAAGTAAATGGTCCCGGGTTTGAATCTGGCTGGCTCCTTGCTCCCTTTCCATCCGTGCTGGGTTGAGCATCGAGTTAGCAACTTGGCCTCATAAAAAAGCAGTCAAAGGTGCTGAAGGAGGCAAGGTTGCCATTCGATGTGCCACAAGGCTCAGAAAGGAACAACAGCAATGCCATTAACAGGCTAAGAGTGGATATTTCCGACCGGCCGATTGTTTTTTTTACAGAACAACAAGGCCAGTGTTGAATATTTTGTTTTAACTTGAAGCAGCCTTACCATCTGGGTGGCATGGTATCATAGTGGTTAGCAGTGCCAGTGACAGTGGTTCAAATCCTGCATCTGTCTGTAAGGAAATTCTACGTTCTCTTGGCTTTCTTCCGAGTCCTCCGGTTTCCTCCCACATTCAAAAGACTCACGCGACAGTCGGTTAGTTGGTCACATGGGTGTAATTGGATGGCATGGGCTCATTTGGCTAGAAGGGCCTGTTACCGTGCTGTATCTAAAAAGAAGTCTGGACCATTTAAATATTCTCCTTCCCTCCCCATGCGCCTTTATTTGTAAAATGGTCGCATTTCATTGGGACTGGCTGTGAATTAGCAAGTTTCTGTGTTGCTTGGCCCCTGGATGGAATCTGATAAATGGGAGGATTTGTACAATCACCAAGGTGTGCCAGTTAACAGCCTTGTACTGCAAGCACCAACTGACGATGGGATGCCAGTCCATATGGTGATGACGCTCTGGGCTTGTTCTACTAAATGTGCTGTAATATGTCGGTCTACACAACACTACAACATCTGTTCTACATAAATATACATACCTCTATCTGTGCAGAGAGAGAGAGAGAGAGAGAGAGAGAGAGAGAGATTTGTTTCTAGTGGCTGTGGCCTTTGCCTATTTGACTGGGAGGTGAAAGACCCTTTAGGACCCCTGCCTTGTTATAAGGGCTACATGTGTGTTCTTTTCTTTCAAACAATGTTCCATGGCAAATAACAGCCCGTCGGGAGTGCTGCGTAAAGGCACTCAAGCGGCAAGATTCCAGGACCTTATTGCAGCATTCCTTTTCACAAAAAAAATCTAAATGTATGTTTTAGGCTTTTATTCATTTTGGCTGTTGTGTGTCTCAGGGTCTTTGACTTTCATGTCTTCCTGCCAATTTTAATAGTGCGGTAAAGCACCAGGGGGGGAAATAATACAGATTATAGTCTGGCATCGCATCAGTGGACTCCAGTTGTACAGTGTAAGTGTAAAAGGGCAGAAGTAATAGAGTGGTGTCTGGTGTCGGCACTGCAGACTCAAAAGTGAGGTCATTTAGTGTTCCACTGCCGTATCCGAATCGCTGTACATGGCTGTGATGTCTTTATGATTCACTTGTTTTATTTGTGCATGGATGATTACAGAGTTATAGCCCCCAATTTTCTCCTCCTTCTGTCTTCTGCTCAGGGACTGGTCTACATCAACGCTTGCTGAATTTACAATGCAAGGCAGCAAATGTTCAGTTGCACGTGCCCCATCTAAAGCAAGCTTGCATTTCTCTGCATAGCCTACCTCTGCTAATAGCTGAGGAGTTTGAATAGAAATTAATCAGAGCATGAAGGCAGGAGATTGGGGCTGAGAGGGAAAATGGATCAGCCATGATGAAATGATGGAGCAGACTCGATGGGCCAAATTCTGCTCCCATATCTTACGGTCTTATGGTTTTATGAATTGAAAGATTAATCTTATTTGTCCGATGTACATTGAAACATACAGTGAAATGTGTCTTTTGGAGTCAAATCAAATCAGCAAGGATTGTGCTGGGGGCAGCCTACAAGTCTCTACATGTTTCTAGTGCCAACATAGCATGCTCACAACTCAATGACCCGCGCCATAAGGCTGTAAGACATTAGCGGAGTCGTACAGTATGCAAAGAGGTCCTTTGGCCCAGATTCATATCGAGGGCATCTGCTGGGATTGAAGGGAGAATAAAAAGAGATCACAAAATTATGGAGTGATTACCTGCCAGAGCAGGTCGCGCTCGTGAGCACTTACGTGAAACTTCCAACTTGCAATCTATTAGCAGGCTAAGACTGTCCATTTCTGACCGGGCTGATTGGTTTTTAGCAGGAGATTGAGGCCAGGCCAGTGTTGAACATGTTGTTTTAACTTGAAGCATCTCCACCATCTGGGCAGCACGGCAGCATTGTGGTTAGTGGAACGCTATTTACAACACCAGCGACCGGGGTTCAAATGCCGCCCGCCGCTGTCTGGAAGGAATTTGTGCATTCTCTGTGTGACTACATGGGTTTCCTCTGGATGCTCCAGTTCATTAACAACATTTAAAGAGCATTTGGACAGGTACTTGGATAGGAATTATTCATAGGGATGTGGACCAAAACTTGGAAAATGGGACTGGCTTTTTCGTCAGCATGGATCAGATGGACTGAAGGGCCTGATTTTGTGGTATATAACTCTATGCCTCTGTTAATGTAGGATTACTATAAGTAACAGGTTGAGGAACAGTGATTATCCTTATTCAACAGGCTCTTGAACCAGAACTTCACTTGGCTTCATTTGCCCCATCACGATCTATGTAATCACATTCATGGCCTTTTCACCTCATGTTCTCGCTATTTATTTATCATTATTATTTCTTTTCGTGTCTGCACGGTTAGTTACCTTCTGCACTCTGGTTGAACGCCTGAGTTGGGCAGTCTTTCACTGATCCTGTTATGGTTATTATTCTATAGATTTATTGAGTATGCCCAGAAGAAAATTAATCTTGGGCTTGTATATAGTGACATATATGTACTTTGATAATAAATTTACTTTGAACCCTGAAGTAGGTGCTGGTTGACCTGCATGGACTCATTAGGGAGAAGGGCCTATTTCACTCTGTGAAAAGTAGCCCATCACTTTACTGTCCCATAGCAGTTGACACCCTTTTCAATGCTAAGTCTCGCTGTTTTGACCCTACAAATATTCAACAAATCCATTTCCTTAGCACTCTGAAGCAGCGCATTCCGAAGGTTAATACAGATTTTTCTTCTCATGCTGTACTTTCCAATTTTCTCTTCTCACTAGTACCCTTTATACTCGTTCACAATAGCAGGTGCTGAAGAGGAGCCAAAAATTCTTCTCCAGAGATCCCTCGCACAGTGCTACTGCTGTGCTCACTCAGATTCCCAGTGCCTAGTCTTTGATTTAACCAACGGCCTTCCGTCATCGGCTGCGTTCTTTTAACATTCTTCCCCAGTCAAGCGGAGAGGACCTTGTGTTGCATAAACACAAGAGGTTCTGCAGGTGCTGGAAATCCAGAGCAACACACACACAATGCTGGAGGGATCCTGCTCAAGCTCTCAGGTCGTCATCTACTGGTCTCTTCAGTTTAAACCATCTCCCTCAAAAGATACTTAGCTGGTCGGCTTTTCTGAACTATGCCCCTATACTGTGGAATTCAGTACCTAAAACTATATGAGATACAGACTTGACTGACACTTTTAAACATGTCTACATCCCGGCCCCCAGCCCCCTTTAAGCACCAGTTTAAAACCTGTTTCTTTAACCTTGCATTTAACAAACATCTTTCAGTCTTTTATTTTCATGTTTATTTTTATTTATCTTTTTTTCATTTGTGCTCTTTTATCCTGTTGTAAATCACTTTGAACTGCATTGTCATATGAAAAGTGCTCTATAAATAAAGTTATTATTATCTTTATTTTTTTCTCAGCTCAAGCTGGTAAGGCAAGCACACTCATTTCTCAACTACTAGAAACTTTCGGACTATTGTAGTGGTGTTTAATCATTCTGGAGATGTACATAACATTCGCTGTGTCAGTCTAATGGTTTAATGCTATTGTGCGGTGCCTTTGGGATGATAACAGTTGTAGACATTACTATCGGGACAATCTATTCTCGGTATATTGAAAAAAGATGTATGTAAAAAGCAGTAGATCCTTTTTCAATATATACTCTGTTCATGTTCCATAGTCTTTCAATTTCCACTTTTAATTCAGCATATTTGTGGTGTTTTTCACTTTTGATTTTTCTGTAGGTTATGTGTGTTTGGAATGACTATTTCTATTAACTAAGTTGTTCTTGCTTGTTTATCTTGTAATATTCAATCCCGATGGTTATTATGGATTGTCCTATCTGTAATAATGGATCAGTCGTAATATAATTTATAGAATTCTGACTCTAAGACTGGATCAGGTTGTATTTATAGTAAGGTATGGTGTCTTTTATGAGTTTGTATTTTAAAACAAGATTTTGGGGAATGATGTTCGCCACTTGATTGACCCTGTGTAAGTATTCAGATTGAGTTAAACTACTTCAGGATTCTGGAATGTGTTGGATTGTTTCTGGTTTGTCTTGGCATTTTCTACATTTATCGTTTTGAATTTGTTGGTGTTTGATAATTTTTTTGAATTTGTGTGCTTGATAATTTTTTTTGTGTTAACTACCTGGTCCTGTATGCCACAAGTAACCTCTCTGTTTCTGGAAAAAGGTCTCCAACTCTGAGCCAGGTGTTTGATACCTCTTTGTTAACATCTACTCTGCTCAGATTGCAGAGTTGTCTTCCACTGAGGGTCATACATATTATAATTATTATTATTCTCCCTTCTTTGCCAGTCCTGATAAAGAGTCTTAGTCCAAAATATTGACTGTGTATTCATTACAACAGATGCTGCCTGATCTGCTGAGTTCCTCCAGGTTCTTGTGTTGCTCTGGGTTATCTAACAATTATATGTGATCACAACCAAGGTTAAACCATTGAAAATATGGAAGTTTATGTAGCCTCTTCCTAAAGTTAATTAAATTGACAGTCAAATTTAGAATCTGGTCCAAAATGAAACATTCTGACATTTGAAGAGGCGTTTGAATAAGTACAGAGAGGGAAAGGGTTTGAACAGTTACCGGCTGAGGATGGACAACTGGGACTAGCAGGGAGGATGCTATCGTCAGTTGGGCTGAAGGGTGAAAAGGCCTGTTTTTATGCTATATTTCTTTAACTCTAAACCCAGTTTGTTGTCTAATTAGGACCTTAGTGCATTGTGTATTTACCCTGGAGAGCTTCCGAAGAGCTGGACATTGCTACCTTCAGCATGGGTGTTTAATGAGCTAGTTGAGACATTAATTTAGCCTCCAATTTAAACTCCAGGTTCTTAAGTAAAGCTGCAGCAAATTAGTATCTCTCATGTGGTTGGATTACATCTCCAACATGCAATGAGTTGATGGCAAGTGCACGGTTTAAGTAAACAAATTTTCCTCCTCTACATGTTTGAATAATGGGTAAACATTACCCATTCATCTCTTGTACCCCGAATGACTGTGTTCAAATTCAAGACCTAGGCAAGATTCAGCTATAATTCCATAAGACACAGGAGCAGAATTAGACCATTCAGCTCATTAAGTCTGCACTGCCATCCCATCTGAGCTGATTTATTACCCTCTCAAACCCAATCTCCTGCCTCCTCCCCGTAATATTTGATGCCCTTACTAATCACAAACTTATCAACCTCCGCTCCTCTTCTAGTGAATAGAGCCGCAACTCGTCTTCATCATAGTTATATGCCCTGTCGTATGATGTGGCCGAGCATGGTCTTCCTTCTGATCGTTGCATGGGGTGAAGACATCCTTCACGCTGTTGTTCTTATTCTTTACCCATGACCATGACTGGTCTTGGCAAATTTTTCTACAGAAATGGCCTGCCATTGCCTTCTTCTGGGCAGTGTCTTTACAAGACGGGTGATCTCAGCCGTTATCAATACTCTTCGGAGATTGTCTGCCCAGTGTCAGTGGTCGCATAACCAGGACTTGTAATATGCACTGGCTGTTCATACAACCACCCAGCACCTGCTGTGATTGCTTCACGTGACCCAGGGGTGACCTGCAGGTTAGCAGAGAGAAGGAGTGCCTTTAGTAGAGACGTATCTCCACCCCGTCACCCGTGCCAACTCTTGCCCAATGTGATGACACTTGGTGAAGTCGAACGAGTTGACGTGAGTATGAACCCTGTTACTTTGCTACTCAATCCAGTCCCTGATTCCCAGCCTGTCTTTGTCAGTTTAGAGAAGTTGGTAATTCCACCAAAGCTACCAGGCAGTTTCGTCAAGTCGTCATTACTATTCCCAGGATACAAATCAGTTTTATAAATGCAGCGGCAAAATTTAGGAAGTATTTGTGCCCTGAAGGCAGCCTTATAAAGCATGACAGCAACTTGTAATTTACCCACAGGCAAAGTAGTTGCTTGTTTCCGCATTTGCTTTTTCAATGAGAAGAGAAGTGAAGGTGCAAACTCTGTATGATGGAGAGGTGCTCCAAAGCTGGGGAAGATAGTGGTGATGCGGTGATGCAGGTGGGGACACGACTGGGCAAGTGAGATGCTCAGCTTCATCAAGATAAAAGTGAAATATTTAAGGGGAATACGAGGGGGAACTTATTCTCTCAAGAGTGGTGTGAGTGTGGAACAAGCTGCCTGTGGAAGTAATGGATGTGGGTTCGATTTCAAATTTTTAAGAGAAATTTGGATAGGTACATGGAAAGGAGGGGCACAGAGGGCCATAGTCCAGGTGCAGGTTAATGTGACGAGGCAGATTATTAGTTCAGCATGGACTAGATGGGCTGAAGGGACTTATGGTGCTGTACATTCTATGACTCTAAGACTGGCGAATGCATCATACAACACTACAGCATAGAAAATCCCTTTGGCCCTTCCAGTCCATGCCAAACTGTTAGTCTGCCTAGTCCCATTTAATGTGTTCAATGTTAACAGGTGTACTTGGCTCTTAGATATTTGCTTCCATTTAAGACTACCTGGGGTAAGTACAGTATGCATACTGAGAAGAAGATCAGGGTTGCCTGCTGTACATAGAATGCTCAGTGCTAACACTCAAAATGTGGCTTGGTCTCTGATTCTATGAACTTGCTTTAACTTACTCTCTGTCTCGGTAGTTAGTTGGTCAAGCATTACAGTTGTACATCCTGCTATCCATATCTTGTCCCACCCCAATATCACAAAACCAGCCAGCTTTCTGGACCTTCGGGTGGTTGAGTTCACCAACACACTGTTGATTTTTTTTGATTTACACAGTTATACAGTAGAATAATACATCTTTCAGTGAATCAGGTGAGATTAAAGGAAGCAAAGAAAAGCAAGTCTGCTAAGTTTAGAGAGAGTGTAAGGTATGAGGCCCCAGTGTGAGTTATATGGAGATGTTAACAAAGAAAATTCATTGTCAAAGTATGTATATGTCACCAATTACTACCCTGGGATTCATTTTCTTGTAAACATTCACGGTCGACCAAAGTAATGTAATATGATCAGTGAAAAACTGCACACAAAGACTGACAACCAATGTGCAAAGGATGACAAGCTGTACAAATACAATTAAAAAATGAATAATAAACAAATAAACAATACTGAGAACATGAGTAGCAGAGTCCTGTAAAGTGAGTCCATAGCTTGTGTTCAGTGATCAGCTCAATGGTGAGGTGAGTGAAGTTATCCACACCGGTTCAGGAGTCTGATGGTTGAAGAGTAATACATGTTCCTGAATCTGGCAGTACAATCCCAGAAGCAGAATTAGGCCACTCAGCCAATCGAATCTTCTCTGCCATTCCATCATGGCTGATTTTAATATCTCTCTCAACCCCATTTTCCCAGTAACCTTTGACCCCCCCCCCCCACCCAACTAAGCAAGAGGCTATCAACCTCTGCATTAAATATACTTATTGACTTGGCCTCCATGGCAATAAATTCTACAGATCCACCACACTCTAGTTAAAAAAATCACTTCCTCATCTCTGTTCTAAATGGATTTCCCTCTATTCTGAGGCTGTGCCCTCTAGTCCTAGACTCCCTCACTATAGGAAACATTCTTTCCATATCCACTCTGTCAAGGCCTTCCAATATTCGATAGGTTTCAATGAGATCCCCCCCACCCCCCCATTCTTCTTAAGTCTAGTGAGTACAGGCTCAGAGCCATCAAAAACTCCTCATGTATTAACACCTTCATTCCCAGAATAATTTTTGTTAACTTCCTCTGGACCCTCTACAGTGGCTGCTCATAATACTCCAAGTGCAGTCTGACCAATTCTTTATGAAGACTCAGCAATACATTTTTGCTGTTATATTCTAATCCTCTCAAAATGTATGTGAACATTGCATTTGCCTTCTTTATCACCGACTCCCAAGTCTCTTTGCATCTCTGACATTTGAATTTTCTCCCCAATTAGAAAATAGTCTATGCCTTTACTCTTTCTAACAAGTGCATGGCCATGCACTTCCCTGCACTATATCCCGTCTATCAATTCTTTCCCCATTCTCCCAATCTGTCCAAGACATCTGCAGACTTCCTGCTTCTTCAACATTACCTGCCCCTCCACTGATCTTTGTATCATCTTTAAACCTGGCCACAAAGCCATCAAATCTGCCATCCAAACTGGTGACATATAATGTGAAAAAAAGTGGTCCCAATACAGATCCCTGTGGAACACCACTTATCATCAGCAGCCAACCAGAATAAGACCTCTTCATTCCCACTCCTTGCCTCTGGTCAAACAGCCAATCTTCTATGGTGTGCGACCTAAAATTCCTGTACCACCTTTGCAATGGTAGCAGTGAGCAGAGAGCATGACCTGGATGGGAGGGTCCTTGATGATGGTTGTTGCTTCCTTGTGGAAGTGCTCCTTGTAGAGGTACTCAGTGGTGGGGATGTGACAATGATGTCTTGATGAGCAAATGAGACCTGTTGGATTTATAAGGAGCATTGTACCAAAACTTTCTTTCAGTAGAGTGAGAGAATGGGACTGTGATGCGCTGGATGCCAAGCTTTTGGCATATTTGGACAATGGGTGAGTAAATTATCAGAGTTTTACCACATTGTAAAGTCTAACACCAGAAGAATTAAGTCAACAAATTATTCAAAGAGATGAGTTTAAGTTCCAGCGTTGTAGCTGGAGATTCAAAATTCAGTGAGCTGAACAGCTCTAGAATCTTACATAAGCATGCATCTCACACTTCATATCAACTAGACAAGTCTTCGCGCCCTGTCACTCATAGGCTTGTGCTAATACTACTTTGCAACCATGTGTGCTGTACGTATGGTGTTTTCTACCTTGGTTTCAGAGGAATGATGTTTTCTTTAGCTGTATACATGGGTATGGTTAAATGGCAATAAACTTGAACTTGTATTGACAGTATTTATGAAGAACACAGAACTGTGAAAGTGGCCCTGAATAATAAAAAAAATAACTGCTTTATTCATATACTTTCGGGAAAGTAACTGAACACCTTTAATTGTTCTGCCGAAAATGAAACTCTGGGTATGGAGACAGAAATAAAACAATACAGATGTTGGAAACCTGGAATAAAACAGAGAAGTAAAAATATCCAGCAGGTCAAGCAGCGTTTAAAGAGAGGGAAAATCCTTTAAGACCATAAGACTTAGGAGTAGAATTAGGCCATTTGGCTGTTTGATTCAGCTCAGCCGTTCCATTATGGTTATTTTATTATTCCTCCCTTCTCCTGCACAACCTTGGAGGCCCTTTGTTGGTCTGGCTTGACCATGGATGCTGTGTCCCAGCTGTCTACCTGATAAGCAGGCGAAGTATAAGTACCATACGGAGAGCAAGCTGTTACACATGCAGCCGACAACCCCTCTCCACCCAGCGGATGAATCCAAAGGAACAGCAGACACCAAAACAGTTTGGCACCAATGGTGTTGCGGGAGTTGCCATTCAGCATTTAACTCAATGTAGGAGTTCCTTAGGGACTCCAGCTTTGGATTTTTCCCTTGGGGTTTACTCCTGAAGTCTTCCCCATGAGTTGGTATAGCTGCAAGACAGCAGAGTTTTGAGATCAGAGTTTTCCCTCTCCTAGATGAGCTGCCAACCGTGGCTGATGAGCCCCATCTGCCCAAAGAGACTGGTGTTAACGTGCCAGTAACTCACCTTTGCCCTCCCCTTCACTTGTGAGGAAGAATGGTTCAGCCAGGCTTAGTAGCTAAGCCACACTTGAAGGCAGGAGCTGAACTTGATTGTCAGAAGCTAATTGTGATGCACGCCGTTGGGAGTATTTGATAAGTAGTGGGAGCTTATCCCCATTACCACTCTTGACTATAACAACTTTAAAGAACCCAGAACCTTCGGTGACCTTACTAGTCAAGAACCTATCAACTTCCACTTTAAATATAGCCAAGGTTAAGGTTCTGTGTGAGTCATTGACTTCTCATGGGAAATGCGGTTCTGCAAAGAGACATCAGCTAGAGACAATGTTTGTTTTTCACCGTAGAAGCTGCCTGACCATCTGGGTATTTCCAACATTACTGTTTTATTTCAGATACACCAATGTGGTAGACAGTTTACTGCCTTATAAAATATCTTAGCAAGGTACATAATCCAAGGATAAATGGGGATATGAATCAGATGCTGGCTGAGATGCCCAACTGTGAATGAAGATGCTGAGAAATTCCGTGAAATGCAGATTGATTCTCTTCTCTGTTTTTCATCATCATGGAATTTAGACTTGGTTTTACGTGTGCAGATCCTGATGGTTGGAGGAGTACCATCTGTTGCACTGGTTTCCAAATCCTAATCTTATCTGTGGGGTAAAGAAATGCCTCATTACTGGTGGATTAGCAAGCTTCCCAAGAGTGAGGAAGGAGGGGAAAAGGAAAACCCAGATAACCCTGTCCCCCAGGAGGAGAAGCAATGCACAGCACTGCACCTGTTCTATGACTTCACGCCCAGTGCCAGCTGAATCGTTTCCAAGCAACTACCTTCACCTGCATATCCCACATCCGGCTTTACGCTGGGGAAAACCAGTCATTTATGCTTCTTTTAAACTGGGTTCTTTTTTTATTCCTTTCTCCTTCTTTCTTTCTCTCTATCTTCAATTCAATTTCTTTCTCTCTCTCTCTCTCTATCTCTCTTCAATTCAATTCTCTCTATCCATCTCTCTTTCTCTATCTTGGTCTCTCTCTCTCTCTTTCTCTCCAACTTCACATCCAAGAGTGAAGTACATTATTAAATAAAACAAATGTATGATCTAGGGAAGAGTTTTAGATAGATAGATACTATATTGATCCCAAAGGAAATTACAATGTCACAGTAACATTACAAGTGCACAGATATACAAATATTAGAAGAAAATTAAGAAAGAATAAAAAATAAATAACTTAAGACAGTCTAACAGAGGGGATCATCACTATAGGCTGACTCATTTTAGATTCCAGACCTAATCAGTTCCCCTCTACCACCACTCTGCTCCGTCTAGCGGAATTAGTCCTTACTCGTAATAATTTCTCCTTTTGCTCCTCCCATTTCCTCCAAACTAAAGGTGTAGCTATGGGCACCCGTATGGGTCCTAGCTATGCCTGCCTTTTTGTTGGGTTTGTGGAACAATCTATGTTCCGTGCCTATTCTGGTATCTGTCCCCCACTTTTCCTTCGCTATATCGACGACTGCATTGGCGCTGCTTCCTGCACGCATGCAGAACTCGTTGACTTTATTAACTTTGCCTCCAACTTTCACCCTGCCCTCAAGTTTACCTGGTCTATTTCCGACACCTCTCTCCCCTTTCTAGATCTTTCTGTCTCTGTCTCAGGAGACAGCTTATCCACTGATATCTACTATAAGCCTACTGACTCTCACAGCTATCTGGACTATTCCTCTTCTCACCCTGTCTCTTGCAAAAACGCCATCCCCTTCTCGTAATTCCTCCGTCTCCGCCGCATCTGCTCTCAGGATGAGGCTTTTCATTCTAGGACGAGGGAGATGTCTTCATTTTTTAAAGAAAGGGGCTTCCCTTCCTCCACTATCAACTCTGCTCTTAAACGCATCTCCTCCATTTCACGTACATCTTCTCTCACTCCATCCTCCCACCACCCCACTAGGAATAGGGTTCCCCTGGTCCTCACCTACCACCCCACCAGCCTCCGGGTCCAACATATTATTCTCCGTAACTTCCGCCACCTCCAACGGGATCCCACCACTAAGCACATCTTTCCCTCCCCCCCCTGCATTCCGCAGGGATCGCTCCCTACACAACTCCCTTGTCCATTCGTCCCCCCCATCCCTCCCCACTGATCTCCCTCCTGGCACTTATCCGTGTAAGCGGAACAAGTGCTACACATGCCCTTACACTTCCTCCCTTACCACCATTCAGGGCCCCAAACAGTCCTTCCAGGTGAGGTATCACTTCACCTGTGAGTCGACTGGGGTGATATACTGCGTCCGGTGCTCCCGATGTGGCCTTTTATATATTGGTGAGACCCGACGCAGACTGGGAGACCGCTTTGCTGAACATCTACGCTCTGTCCGCCAGAGAAAGCAGGATCTCCCAGTGGCCACACATTTTAATTCCACATCCCATTCCCATTCTGACATGTCTATCCACGGCCTCCTCTACTGTAAAGATGAAGCCACACTCAGGTTGGAGGAACAACACCTTATATTCCGTCTGGGTAGCCTCCAACCTGATGGCATGAACATTGACTTCTCTAACTTCCGCTAGGCCCCACCTCCCCCTCGTACCCCAGCTGTTACTCATTTTTATGCACACATTCTTTCTCTCACTCTCCTTTTTCTCCCTCTGTCCCTCTGAATATACCTCTTGCCCATCCTCTGGGTCACCCCCCCCCCCCGTCTTTCTCCCTAGGCCTCCTGTCCCATGATCCTCTCGTATCCCCTTTTGCCTATCACCTGTCCAGCTCTCGGCTCTATCCCTCCCCCTCCTGTCTTCTCCTATCATTTTGCATCTCCCCCTCCCCCTCCAGCTTTCAAATCCCTTACTCACTCTTCCTTCAGTTAGTCCTGACGAAGATTCTCGGCCTGAAACGTCGACTGCGCCTCTTCCTATAGAAGCTGCTTGGCCTGCTGCGTTCACCAGCAACTTTGATGTATGTTGCTTGAATTTCCAGCATCTGCAGAATTCCTGTTGTTTTCATTTTAGAGCCTAATGGCCGAGGGTAAGAATGACCTCGTATAGCGTTCTTTGGAGCAGCACAATTGTCTTAGTCTATTACTAAAAGTGCTCCTCTGTTCAGCCAAGGTGGCATGAAGAGGGTGAGAAGCATTGTCCAGTATTGCCAGGATTTTCTGCATGGTCCTTTGTTCTACCACAGCCTCCAGTGTGTCCAGTTCGACTCCCGTAACAGCCAGCCATTCTAATCAGTTTATTGAGCCTGTTGGCATCGCGCATGTGGATGCCATTGCCCCAGCACACCACTGCGTAGGAAAATTGTACTGTTGTCAACAGACTGCTAGAACATATGAAGGAGAAGCCCACGTACTCCATAGGACCTCAGTCTCCTCAGGAAGTAAAGGCGACTCTGGCCCTTCTTATACATAGCCTCTGTGTTAGGGCTCCACTCAAATCCGTAATCCAGGTGCACTCCCAGGTACTTGTAGGTCCTCACCACATTAATGTCAATAGTAACAGGGAGACAGGGAACAAGGCAAGCTTGGTCTTCCTAAAGTCCATCACCATCTCTTTTGTCTTACTAATGTTGAGCTGCAGATGACTCAGCTTGTAGGATTTGACAAAGTCCTTCACCAGGATTCATCGTCCCATCTTTCCTTTATACACCGAACTATTGCTGAGGTATACAGGGTAAACAGGAAGGGAGCCAATGCAGTCCCCTGTGGGGCCCCAGTCTGACATGCAGCTCTGAAGCCACACAGACTGTGATCTGCCAGTCAGGTTTACAATGCAGGATACAATGGGAATGCCGATCTGCATTGAACAGAGCTTTACCCCCTGCAATGAGGGTTGCACTTGAGAAATCAGAAAAACATGATCCTCACAATGCTGCCCTGTTTATCCAGTTCAGCAGGTTCATGACAACACTGTTGACTCCAATGTGCTCCTGGTGGGCAAACTGCATTGGACTGGGGGGCTGATCTGACCAGAGGTCAGAGGTGAGCTAGGACGAGACCGAAACCGCACATGATGTTGTTTGGTGAATATTGGGACTTCAGCAGTTGGTATATGGAGGTGTGGATGATAGGTGCAGGGCAAGGAGGGAATGTAGACGTAGCCTGTGTTGTTCATCCATGTGTTGAACTGGATGGGGAGGAAGAAGGAGAAGAGGCATTGGTGCTGAGGAGGCATTGGGTGCCTCGGCACCTGGACAGGTGTGCTGAAGGGGTTGTGAAGAGGAGGGCAATTGAAGAATTGGTTCTCATTAGCCCATCCACAGCTGCATTCTGAGGCTGTACAGTTAGGCTGATTGAAGCCAGTGATGTTCTTCATGTCTCTCCACATCTCCCAAGTGCTACTCTGCCCAAGCCTGTTCCCCAACTCTCTCCTGTATTCCTCTTTACCCACCTTGATCTTCTCCTTTAGCACATGTTTCAGTTCCTCCCTCTATTTTAATCTAAAGGCTCTCTTTTTGTGGTTGAGAACAGCCTTTAGATCACTGGTGATCCATGGTTTGTTGTTAGGGAAGCCACAAACAGTCCTTGATGAAATTACAGTGTCCACACAGAAGGTGAAGTAGCCAATGATGCAATTAGTGAGTCCATTAATGTCCTCTCCATATGGTTCACAAGCACATTCCAGCAGTAAACTCAAAGCAGCCCTTCAAGGCTTTGATGGCCTTTGGAGACCATTTCTTTACTATTTTGGTGAAAGCTAGCTGATGCTGTACTTATACAAGAGCATGAGGTGAACCAGGTTGTGATCTGATCTTCCAAGTTGGGGGAAGAGTTGTGGAGCTGTATGCATCTTTAACATCTGCACACAAGAGATCCAGTGTTTTGTTTTCTCTTGTATGACACTTGACAAACTGATGGAAGGTGGGTAGGGATTGAAGTCTCCCAGTACTGCAATGAGCATATTGGAGTGTTGAATCTGGAGTCTTGCGATAGTAGTGTGTATGATGTCACACGCAGCATCGGGACTGCGTCAGGAAGGCGGAATGTAGACAACAAGCAATTTAGCGTGGTTGACCTTGTGCGGTAGATAAAACAGATACAGACTCTCAGCAAGCAGATTGATGTCTGGACTGCAGATTTGTTCTTTCACAGAAATGTGACCAGGATTGCACCATCTGTTGTTCATAAGCACAGCAAGCCCACCTCCCTTCCTCTTACAGCACTGTCGATTAACTCTGTCTGTACAATGAGAGAAAAATGAACAATATCAGCAGTAGCATTCAACTGCTGGTACAGGTGAGAGCAAAGAAGATGGTTCATGAGTAGGGATAACTGAACAACAGCCAGAACAGACAGTCTGAGCTTGGTCTGAAGGGAAGGAAAATGTATCATAAGAGAACCGGCTGCCTTGGGGATAGCTTTGAGAATGAACCTCTGGCCTAATTCTTGGCCTTTGTACCACAATTGTTCCTACAAGATTGTCAGTGCTCATAAGGCCAGGATGTCTCATCTTTTCTTGGTTGCTCAGACAGTATGTTTTATGCATTTTGCTACTAACAACTGGGTCATGTTAGAGGGAGCCTGACACCTGATCCGGGTTTGAGAGGCAAGTTATGTGCAAGAGCCCAGACATATTAAAGGAGGCAGATTTCCTCCACCTATGAAATCCTGCCATTTCACGATCTCCCAATGACCATGTGAGTTTCCTCTGGGTGCTTCAGCCTCCTCCCACCATCCAACGACGTACTGGTTGGTAGGTTATTTAGTCATTGTAAATTGTCCGGTGATTAGGTTAGGGTTAACCTGAGGGTTCATGGGTGGTGCGGCTCAAAGGGCTGGAAGGGTTGATTCAACGCTGTATCTCAATAAATACATAAAACAAATCAAATTTAATGGCACCGTGGAAGAGTTGCTTTGTAATGCACGTTGCCCACTGTGCTGCAGCCAGGAAACAACAGGCAGCAGGTGATTATGGCATTGTGCCAACTGCTTCCTGACGCTGCTCATTTCTGGACTGGCTGAATGTCTCTCAGAAAATCTCATTCTGAGAAATAGGAGCAGCAGCACAATCTTCAACAGGAAAGGTACAGGTTTAGTAAAGGCCTAAGCTTTATGACTAATAGCTAAATTGGTTTATTACTGTCACATGTACTGAGATAGAGTGGAAAAACTAGTCATAAAAAGATCAAAAGATATTTGTAACTTCCATGTTGTATTTTCTCATAGTCCCATCAACACCCTGTGAGAGTCCGCCAAGCAGTCTTACATTTTCACTCTGGCAGATATTATTATTTGTTAATTATCAAAACAGGTCATACAAAATAAATTTTACATTGTTTAAATTTAAATCCTGGAGATTAATGACTCCTAAGTGATCTTGGAGGACTGGTGAGCTGAGAGCTGTGTCATGCCTCAAGATCAGACAAAGGAGCTGGTGAGATCTAATTTGGCTCAATTTTCGTGGACTTACTGAATCACCGAGATGAGGCATGGGTTATTTAATTAATTTATTTATTGAGGTACAGCGTGAAATAGGCCCTTCTGGCCCTTCAAGCCACACCACCCAGCAATCCCCTGATTTAACCCTAGCCTAATCATGGGACAATTTACAATGACCAATTAACCTACCAGCCGATACGATACATCTTTGGACTGTGGGAGGAAAGTGAAGCACTTGGAGAAAGCCCGCACAGTCACAAGGAGTACACACAAATTCCTTACAGGCTGCAGTGGGATTTGAAACTGGGTCGCCAGTACAGTATAGTGTTGTGCTAACCGCTACGCTACCATGCCAATTTGTCATGGAGACACGAGAGACTGCGGATGCTGGAATCTGGAACAACAGCCAATATCCTGGAGGAACTCAGGTCATTGATCAGTGCCTGTTGGGGAAAAGGAACTGTCGACATCCTAATGCAGTTTTTGACCCCAAACGTCGGCAATTCCTTTCCTCCACACAATGGAGAAAATTCTACTTTGGAGTTTTTATCACATGTATATCGCAACATATAGTGATGTGTCATTTGCGTTAACAAGGTTCAAAGTGCACTTATTATCAAAGCACGTATACTATATACAACTTTGAGCTTTGTCTCCTTACAGGCAGCCACAAAACAAAGAACCCCAATAGAACTTATTAAAAAAAAAGACCGTCCAACACCCGATGTACGGGAAAAAAACAGATCATGTGAACAATAAAAGTAGACAAATAACATTCAGACAACACACATCAAAGTTGCTGGTGAACGCAGCAGGCCAGGCAGCATCTCAGAACATTCAGAACTGAAGTTCATGATAATGAGTCCACAGCTTCGAAGCCAGTCATCTGCAGCTGGTCCAGGGGGCTGTTTCAGGCCACAGCCTCAGTTCAGCGCAGAGACGAGTAAAATTCATGGGGCAGCGGGCTGAACACTGGCCCACCCCTTTCCTCTGGCCCCAGTACCCTAACCTTTTCACTCTGGCCTGGTACTTAAATAGACCAAGCCCCAGGTTGTTCACCTGTCTTGGACCTGGCGCTATTGCTTCGATACACTCTCCGGCCCGAACTCCGTTGTCGCAACTCTGTCTTGCCTCGGTTCTGCCAGTTCGAATCTCCCCCAAGTCTGCTCTGGCAATGGGCAAACATTGGCTCTCTTCCTACTCTCAAGCCTGGGCCCACTGCCTCCACTCGGCCCACATCCGCCACACAACAACCATCCGTACCTCGAGACTTCAGTTCACACCGCTAGAATACCAGGTCGTACAACCAGTTCAAAAAATGAACTCCGAGAAGGAAGTTACAGGCTATTGATCGCAGTGATCATTTCTGAGGCAATGTGTGACAAAAGAAGTAGTTAATAGTTGTGTTTTCTGCCAGCAAGTCGTCGCTGTGCTTCACCAGTGCCATCTCAAACCGGAACAGCAAACACACTCCGAGATGTGGTGAGGGCACCCGCAAGTTTCACCTCAAATTCCAACGTCAACATAGCACGCCCACTATGCTCAGCCGAGCAACACCAAACACAACAACCGACAAAACAACAGCGAAACGAGCCCCATTCCTCCCTCCCTCTCTCTCTCCCAGCCGATGTACACCGTCCTTTAACTCCTGGACAGGTCAATTACTTCAGCCTTAGCCTCCACACAGACACCAGGCCGTGACGTCCCTAGCAGACTTACAAAGATTCACAAACTCAGGCTCCTGTTTGGTCCAGTGCATTGTTTGTTGCTCGTATCTGTGATTAGCTACTTTTATTGCTACATATTTGAGAAAAAAAACTGTTCATCTCGCTTTCAGTTCTGGTCCACCACTGAAGGTGATAGTACTGAGAGTCATTGGCACGCTTGTTTGCATTTGCTTTTATTGTAACCCTAAGCAAAAACAGAATATAGTTGAAATAAAAACCATAATTGCATTCTGCAAACCAAGATCTAGGTTCAAGTCGAGATTATTGTGTTGGCTATTTCCAAAAATTATCGCCTCCCAGTTGGTGAATGGTTTGCATTAGGGGCTACCAGAATTAAATAAATAATTTAATACGTTATCAAACATTGGTAATTGATTACCAGAAGTAAATAATCAAAGCGTTATAGATTATCCTTGTGACGAAGTTTGTTGACATTACTGAGCCCAAATTCTTGTCTTCTCTTCTCCATAGAAGTGCTCTTTTAGAAGGACCATTATGATATAAGAAAGCAATACACTACCATCTTCTTGAGAATAATTGGTTGCCAGTGATGCCCATGACTAAATAATATTTCGTCGCTCTTGATTTCAATTTATACTAAATATCTTCTTCCTTTGTATCATCCATATCTCTCCATTGCCTTCATATTCATGGGTTTATCTAAAAACTTTTTAAGCTCCATCAAACTGTCTCCTTTCACTTCTGCCCCTGCTCATACCTTCCAGGCACCCACCATTCTATCTGCATAAAAAAAACACTTATATGTCACCTTTAATCATTTCACCCCGCCCATAACCTTAAAAGCATGTCCTCTGGTATGTAACAGGAATTCTGCAGATGCTGGAAATTCAAGCAACACACATCAAAGTTGCTGGTGAACGCAGCAGGCCAGGCAGCATCTCTAGGAAGAGGTACAGTCGACGCTTCGGGCTGAGACCCTTTGTCAGAACTATGGATGCTTCTTGACCTGCTGCATTCCATTGGCATTTTGTGTGTGTTACTTGAATTTCCAGCATCTGCAAATTTCCTCGTGTTTGCGAAAAAAACTGTCAGGTTTGTCCCCAGCCTCCGAAGCTTTAATTCAAAGTTCAAAGTATATTTAATATCAAAGCATCTATACCATAACAACCTTGAGATTCATCAATCCCAAGTTTGGGAGAACAAGCCAAGTTTGTTCTACCTTTCCTCTCAGCTCATACCCTCTAATCCAAGCAGTATACTTGTAAACCTCTCCTGAACTATCTGCACAGTGTCTGCGTCCTCCCTATAACAGGTCAAATAGAACTGCATTCGTTACACCAAGTGCACTCTGATTAATGTTTTCTGCTTATTGTATTGAGTATTACAGCTATATTCATTCGTTATGTGCCGTATCATATGATGTGACCATGATTGTTCTTGGCAAATTTTTCTACGGAAGTGGTTTGTCGTTCTCATCTCCTTGGCTGTGTCTTTACAAGACGGTGGACCCCAGCCATTATCAATACACCTCAGAGGTTGTCTGTCTGGTGTCAGTGGCCTAACCAGGACTAATATGCACCAGCTGCTCATATGACCATCTACCACCTGATTCCATGGCCTCGTGTGACCCAGATCTGGGGTCTAAGCAGGGGCTGCACCTTGCCCAAGGGTGACCTGCAGGTTAGCGGAGGAAAGCTGTGTCTAACATCTTACATGGAAGAGACGTATTTCCACCCCGCTACCGTACAACAGTATTATGTAATGTAAACTGAAATATAAGTGTAATTGGATATTATAGTTCTAAATATAGGTTATTTTTACTGTAATCACGTTCATTGGAAAGCTATCCTTCCTACTTTAAGAACTCATTTTTAAACCAGTGCCTCTTCTGGTACATGAGATGCTGTCGTAGCTGATCAGCCCTGAATGGCAAAGGGCCTTGTACGCTTTCTTTGTGCTGACCTGCTCTTGGTGTGGTGCGTGCCAACAGAGAAATAATCTCGCATCTGTACTCCCCGTTTTCTCAGTGTTGTAGTTCACAGCAGCCTCTGTGAAATAAAGATCACGTGAGGTTTTAAAGGTTTCAGCTCTGCCCCTTTAACAAAGCATTGCTTGTCTAATTTTAATACTAAAGCAGTCCTGTATGTCGAGTGTGTGCTTGCGATGTCCGAAATGGCTGCCTCTCATAATTATGTGGGGAAGTCCCCATCATATTGTTGGGTTAGGGAGTAGAATTTCTATTTTTCTAATTTTTCAAAGATTCAAAGTACATTTATTTTTAAAGTATGTATGTGGTATACAACCCTGAGATTTGTCGTTCCTTATAGTTTATCTTCTGCCATGTTTGCTAGTATATTCATACAGTCACCTACATTCATATAGTCATTCAGTACATTTTCCCGTTGTTATAATATAGCTGATTCTGTATTTTTCTGGAAGCTTCTGCAGGTACAAGGGCAGCACAGTAGTGTAATGGTTAGAACAACACTTTGCAGTACCAGCGAGCTGGCTTCAGTTCCTGCCATCGCCTGTAAGGAGTTTGGATGTTCTCACTGTGACCACGTGGGTTTCCTCCGGGTGCTCCGGTTTCCTCCCACAGTCCAAAGGTATACTGGATGGTAGGTCGATTGGTCATTGTAAATTGTCCCGTTATTAGGCTAGGGTTCAACTGGGGGTTTGCTGGGCACCATGGCTCAAAGGAGTGGAAGAGCCTATTCTGCGCTGTATCTAAATAAATAAAACAAAAGGAGTTTCAAGGGTTACACCACTGGGTTCGAGAGCAGTTACTACCCCTCAGCTATCAGGCTCTTGAATAAAAGGGGATAAGTACACTCACTTTCCCCATCATTAAAATATTCCCACAACCAACGATCTCACTTTAAGGACTCTATATCTCACATTCTTGTTATTTATTGCTATCTATTTATGCTTGTGTTTGCACAGCTTTTTGTCTTCTGCACGTCACTTGACCTTTCAGTAATCTTGTTATAGTTACTATTCTATAGATTTGCAGAGTATTCCTTCAGGAAAATCAATCTCACGGTCGTATATGGTGACATATATTGCTTTAATTAGAAAAAAATACTTTGAACTTTGAATTTTAAACTTTGAGCACTGACTCTGTCTGTTTTATAGGTTAATTGTTATCACTAGTTTTGATTATCTCTAGCCTGAGTATGAGATGACCCTGACCTTTTTCCCTTTGTCTCATCTTTATTTGTTCTTCATTCTTGTAACATTTAATTAGATGTCGGTAATCACAATTTCTATGCTTCATTGTTGACTTCTGAAAAACCTTGTGTCAATAAATGTAGATTAACAATTTGCAGCTTGCAATTGGAGCTCCTCTATCATAGAACATAGAACATTTGAGTATAGTACAGTCCCTTCTGCCCACGATGTTGTGTTGATCTTTAACCTACTCCAAGATCAATCTAACCCTTTCCTCCTACATTTTTCTATCCTAACACTTCACTTTCTATCGCCCATGTATGTTTTATAAATGTCCTTAATGTATCTGCCAGTACCACCACCCCTAGCACATGTCCACATCTATAGATCCCACAAAGTTGCTGTGTTAAGTTGATGTTGTTGTTAAGAAGGCATATGGTGTGTTGCAACATGCACAAAATGCTGGAGGAGCACAGCAGATCAGGCAGCATGTATGGAAATGAATAAACAGTCGATGTTTTAGGCTGAGACTCTTCTTCAGGACTGAGAAGGAAGTGGGAAGACATCAGAATAATAAGGTGGGAGGAGGGGGATTAGGCTAGCAGGAAGGTGATTGGTGAAGACTGGTGGGTGGGAACGGTCAAGGGTGTTGGACTTTGTTATTCAAGGGTATGAGTTCAAGAACAGCACTATAAAAGCCTGGTGATACAGCACTTTGATTATCCTTACAGGACTTGGAAAGCAGGTTAAGTCAAGCAGAGAAGCATAAAGTAGGGTAGGTGGTGGTGAAATGGTTAACAGGACCACATTTGGCTTTCAATGCTGAAGAATCTACATACATGAGAGAGAAGAAAAAATTGAATTGGGCAGAGATGCATAAAATCTTTTGAAGTATAAATGATCAGAACATGGAATCTCGTTCTAATTGGTTACTGCCTATTATAGTACAATCTTTAGAAAGGAGTGAACATTTTGGTCACTTGTATTTCAATGAATAAGTCTCAGATTGAGAGGTCTATTGAAAGGAACCTTTAATGAACTCGATGTTCATATGACAAACCATTTCTGAAGCCTAGCCATTAGTACAGCACCCAATTCACTAAATTTTGATTTTAACATTGAAGAGATATTTGGCTGGGAGGGGTTTCGAGGGCTATGATCCAGGAGCTGGTTGATGGGACAAGGCAGATTAATGAGGCACTGCGGATGCATAGCAGTTAGCATGACGCTATTACAGCTTGGGGCATCGCAGTTCCAAGTTTAATTCTGATGTCATCTGTAAGGAGTCCATACAGTACCCTGTGGAAAATGTAGGTTTTCTCCATGTGCTCCGGTTTCTTCTGGTTAGTGGGTTAGTTAGTTATTGTGAACTGTACTGTGATTAGGCTAGGGTTAAGTCAGGGGTTGCTGGGTGCGTGGCTCAAAGGGCCGGGAGGGCCTATTCTGCACTTTATCTCAATAAAATAAAATAAGGCAGTTCGGTGTGGACTAAATGGGCCGAAGGGCCTGTTTCAGAGCTGTAGTGTTCTAAGACCATGACTGAAACAGACCCCTCCGCCCTTCCTCTTCTTCTTATCAGTGAGTGCAAGTAGAATGAAAACCAACATCATCACAGGCACGAAGGTTTGTACAGGCAACCAGGTTCATCTAATTCCATTCACCAGAGCTTGATCTGTAGCTGCCATGCCTGGTGCTGTGGCCTTCAGTGCATTTGTTGGAACACAGAGCATGTCATCAGGAAGGCTAAAGACATGATAGCCTTTGTTGTAAGGAGTATGAGGAAAAACAGCAAGGAAAATCTCATGCATTATAACAAGGCCTGGCAAGACCCTAGATTACTGCATACAATTTTGGCCTCCACTGAGAACAGTTGTTCGAATAATAGACTGTGCGGAGAAGGTTCATTAGCTTTTTACTTAGGACAAAATGTTAATCAATTAATTTATTTAGAGATACAATGTAGAACAGGCCTCCGACCAAATGAGCCATACTGCCCAGTAACCTCGCTAATCCTAGCCTAATCACAGGTCAATTTACATTGACCAATTTACCTACCTACGGATATGTGTTTGGTCTATGGGAGGAAACCGGAGGACTCTGAGGAAACCCATGAGATCACGGAGAGAAAGTACAAACTCCTTACACATAACACCGGAAATGAAATGCAAACTCTGACGCCAAAGCTGTAACAGTGTCGCACTAACCGTCCCACTGCAGTGGCGCCCCATATTGAAATACGCTCAGTGGCCACGTTTTAGGTACACCTGCACACCTGTGTGCAAATATCTGCACAAAAAAACATGCAGAAATAGTCAAAAGGTTCAGTTTTTCAGACCAAACTTCAGACTTGGGAAGAAATGTGATCAAGGTGACATTGACAGTGTAATGACTGTTGGTGCCAGATGGGGTGGTTTGTGTATCTCAGAAACTGCTGATCTCCTGCAATTTCCATCCACACCATTCTGTAGAGTGGGGGTTTCCAACCTGGGGTTTACAGACCCCCTTGCTAAATGGTGTTGGTCCATGGCATAAAAAAAGGCTGGGAACCCCTGCTCTAGTGAATGGTGCAAGAAACAAACCGCATCCAGTGAGTGGCAGCTCTGTTGGTGGAAACAGCTTGTTATTGAAGGAGGTCAGAGGAGAATACTCACACGGGTCCAAGCTGACAGGAAGGCGACACTAACTCAGATAACCACACGTTACAACAGTGGTGTGCAGAAGAGCATCTCTGAATGCACAACCTGCCAAAACTTGAAGCAGCAGAAGACCATGAATATGTCCATAAAGTGTATGAAAAGGGCTGAGCAGGTTGTTGTATTCCCATTGGCAGAAGAATGTTGGATGATGTTATTGGAGTGCCTGAGGTTCTGAGGGAGACGAAAGGGGGACAAGCTGAGATATGTGGGAGCATGTCAAACTCACAGACAAAACTTCAATTAAATCAGGGTTGCCATGGTAGTGCAACACTATTACAGCGCCAGTAACCCAGGATAAACTCCACTCACTATCAGTTGTCCACAGAGTTTCCTTTCGGTGTTCTGGTTTCCTCCCACATTCCAAAGACGTGCAGGTTAGCAGATTAATTGGTCACATGGGGGTAATTGTGCGACCATAAGACATAGGAGTAGAATTAGGCCATTTGGCCCATCGAGTCTGCACCACCATGCAATCATGGCTGATCCTTTTGTCCCCCTCCTCAGCCCCACTCCCTGGCCTCCTCCCCGTAACCTTTGATGCCATGTCCAATCAAGAATCTGTCAAGCTCTACCTTAAATACACCCAACGACCTGGCGTCCACAGCTGCCAGTGGTAACAAATTCCACAAATTCACCACCATCAAGCTCAAGAAATTTCTCCGCACATCTAATTTAAATGGAAGCCCCTCTATCCTGAGGCTGTAGCCCCTTGTCCTAGAAAACCCTAGCACGGGAAACATCTTTTCCACATCTGCTCTGTCTAGGCCTTTCAACATTTGAAAGCTTTCAATGAGATCCCCCCTCATCCTTTTAAGTTCCAGCGAGTACAGACCCAGAGCCATCAAATGTTCCTCATATGATAACCCTTTCATTCCCAGCTTGTGAACTTTCTCTGAACCCTCTCCAATGCCAGCACATCCTTTCTCAGATGAGGAACCCAAAGCTGTTCTCAGTACTCAAGGTGAGGTCTTTCCTGCAATACCATGGGCTCTTCTTAATTTGGTAAGCAGCTTTGTGTGGCACCTTGTCAAAGGCCTTCTGAAAGTCCAAATATACAACATCCACTGCATCCCCTTTATCTATTCTACTTGTAATCTCCTCAAAGAAATCCAACAGGGTCATCAGGCAAGATTTTCCCTGAAGGAAACCATGCTGACTTTGTTGCATCTCGTCCTATGTCACCAAGTACTCCATCACCTCGTCCTTAACAATTGACTCAACATCTTCCCAACCACTGAGATCAGACTAATTGGTCTATAATTTCTTTTCTGCTGCGTTCCTCCTTTCTTTAATAGTGGAGTGACATTTGCAATTTTCTGGTCTTCTGGCACCATGCCAGAGTCTAATGATTTTTGAAAGATCATTACTAATGCCTCCACAATCTCTACCATGACCTCTTTCAGAACCCTAGGGTGTAGTTCATCTGGTTCGGGGTGACTGATGTACCTTTAGGTCTTTCGGCTTTTTGAGCACCTTCTCCCTTGTAATAGTAACTGCACTCACTTCTCTTCCCTCACACCTTTCAACATCTAGCACACTGCCAGTGTCTTTCACAGTGAAGACTGATAAAAAAGTACTCATTTAATTTGTCTGCCATCTCCTTTTCCCCCATTATTATTTCCCCGGTCTCATTTTCTAGTGGCCCTATATCCACTCTCATCTCTGTTTTATTTTTTACATATTTAAAAAAGCTTTTACTATCCACTATGATATTGTTTGCTAGCTTGCTTTCATATTCCATCTTTTCCCTGCTAATGATTCTTCTAGATGCTTTCTCTTAGAACTGAGATGCGGAGAAATTACTTTAGTCAGAGGGTGGTAAATCTGTGGAATTTGTGGCCACAAGCGGCTGTGGAGCCCAAGGCGTTGGGTATATTTAAGGCAGAGATACATAGGTTCTTGATTAGCCAGGGCATCAAAGGGTATTGGGTGAAAGCAGGGTAGTGGGATGACTGGATGAAGTGGATCAGCCCATGATTGAATGGCGGAGCAGACTCGATGGGCCGAATGTCCTACTTCTGCTCCTAAATCTTATGGTCTTATGGCGTCCAGGTTTTTAAAATCTTCCTCATCCTTTATTTTCTTGTTAATTTTTGCTTTGTTATATGCCTGTAAGGAGTTTGTACATTCTCCCTTTGACCACATTGGTTTCCTCTAGGTGCTCTGGCTTCCTCATGCATTCCGATGTCTTACATGTTGGAGTTTTTGAGTTATGGATATGCTATGTTGGAACTGAAAGCATGCTGACACTTATAGGCGGCCCTGCAAAATCCTTGCTGATTTGATTTGACGTAAAATGACGTAATTCACTGTATGTTTCGATGTACATGTGATAAATAAAGTTAATCTTTATTTTTGGAATGCTAACATTAATGCCAACAAAAGATAGAGCCCAGGTTTAATACCTTGCCTTAACAAGGTTAATTTTATAATAACAATAGGCTAGTGGTTATGTTATTAAGCTGATAATCCAGCAACTTGGGCTTTTTAACAAGCACCATGAGTTCAAATCCCACTGAGGTATTTAAATTCAGCTAATTAATTTTTTTTCTTTTTTGTATTGCTGAAGACTGTAATGATAAGCAGAAAATTAATAACAGATTCCTTTAAAATATCTAGTCTGCTCAATATGTGACTCCAGAACCACAGTGACGTGCCTGGGTCTTAACTGTCATTCAATAACAAATCGCAGTTCACTACCACCTTATTGGCGACAGTACTCTCTCAATACTTCACGAGAATCCTTCACCTGAATTACATCTGTTCGGAGAAATCTGAACCCATGACGCCAGACCAGAGCGCAACGTACCTAACCAAGGCTGAGGGAGGATTAGCGAACATTTATTTAATCAGAACTTTATATTATGAATCATTTTAAACACACTGCCCTGTAACCTTGAGAGCTGTCAAACAGCAAATTTTGAAGATTAGATATCTTTAAAATCAAATTTTTAAAGTTATATAAAAGTATAACAAAGAAAGAGCGGGGGGGGACAGGGATGTGGGCTTTGTGACGAATGGATTCTTGTATTTGTGAGAATCTGTACTTTAACAACAAAAGACCAGAGGATCAATGTGGGTTGAAAAAATAGTAGGGGTGAGAATAAAGATGTGGAAGGGAGATGGCAGTTTAACTGTTACCATGGACAGGAGAAGAGAGGAGACACAGGCATTTCAGCCAGTGTATGTATAAATCAGCCCTGATAGAATGGTGGAGCAGGCTCAATGGACCAAGTGGCCTCATTCTGCCCTATGCCTTATAGTCTTGATGTAGGCTTGAGGGGCCAAGTGGCCCAGTCATCCTTTCAATTGTAGAGATACAAGAGACTGCAGATGTTGGAATCCAAAGCAACACACAATGCACTGAAGGAACCCAACAGTTCAGCATCTGTGGTGAGAAATGGACAGTCAATATTTTGGGTCGAGAACCTTCAAAATGCTGGCTGTCCATTTAGCTCCATAGATGCTGCCTGACCTACTGAGTTCCTCCAGTGCTTTGTGTAAAGATCCTTTTCTTCTTTCGTGCTTCTGAAGTAAGTTTGCTGAAGAGAAAAATCTAAAGGATAAGAGTACCTGTATTAGTTGTGCAGCTGAAACTGTAGTCAAACTTCAATGTAACCTTATTATCAAAGTACATACATGTCACTATATACAACCCAGAGATTTGTTTTCTTGCGGACATTCACAGTAAGTACAAAGAAGCATAATAGACAGACAACGAATGTGCAAAAGACAATAAACTGAGCAAATACAAAAGGAGAAGAAAGATTAATAATAACAAAATACGCAATAAGTGTCCAGAACCTGAGATGAAGGGTCCTTGAAAGGGAGTCCATAGGTTGTGGGAGCAGTTCAGTGATGGGGTGAGTGAAGTTATCCCCTTTGGCTTAAGAGCCAGATGGTTGAGATGTAGTAACTGTTCCTGAACCTTGAGGTGTGAGTCCTGAGGTAGCAGCAAGAAGAGAATATGTCTTGGTTAGCTGGGAGAGACAGTGAATTGAAGTATTGTAATAGCTAATCTGGTTCCTGAGAGTCCGTTTGTCAACCCTCCTGGGAGACTTCTAGAGAAGACTCATGTCTTGGGTTACTTCTGATGATAAATGGAGGTTAAGACCAAAGGGATTCACAGATACCTTTGAAAGTTTTATGCTGTTCTAAAAATACTGGAGACAGGGAAGTAAAAAGTTGTGCCACGGTCGTGTTGTGGTTAGTGTGGTTCTGTTATAGTTCGGGGATTTCTGAGGTTCAGGGTTCAATTCCGGCACCGTCTGTAAGGAGTTTGCACTTTCTTGCAGTGAACTGCATAGCTTTTCTACATACTCCAGTTTCCTCTCACAGTCCTAAGACGTACGAGTTAGTAGCTTAATTGTTCCTTGTAAATTGCCCCATGCTTTGGCTTGGGATAAATTGGTAGTTTGCTAGGCAGTGCAGCTGATTGGGCCAGAAAGACCTGTTCCAAATAAAATATAAAAATACCTAACACTCACAAGATAATCATAATATATAGAGAGTCTCTAAATAAACATATATAAAAATGAAATAATCCAATTGTATAACTGATCTGTTTCCTGACTGGCCTGGACAGGATGATGGGTGACCATTGGGTAGCTTGTGGGCAAAGGGACCACAGGTGACATCTCAGGCATTCATCCAAAAATTGCAGGGCAACCCTGGACAAAGTATCTTGTGAGAATCCAGCAACGAATACCTCGTCTGTAGTTTTCAAGTCATCTGATAAATGACTCTTACGTAAGAACCCTGGTGTCAGAACAGATCTCGGTATTTCAAGCTGACACACAGCAATGGATAATGACTGTATTCTTTGTTTTTAAAATAAAAAAGATTGAGAGGTGACACATTTTATTTTGTTCCTTGAACTGCACCAAGTAAATGGAACCAATTGTTTTCAGCCATCTTACAAAGCACCTCGCTTAAAATTTGAAAATTTTTAGTTATGTAATCCCACTGTCACTAATAATGTCCTTATAATTCTAACTCCACATTCAGTTTTATACTCTGAATTTAAGAAGTCATTCTAGTCTCTGGATTTCAACATTAATCAATCTGTTTTTGTGAATTTAGCAATTAAATTAAGCATACAGTACTGTGCAAAAGTCTGGGGCATATATATATATATATATATATATATATATATATATATATAGCTAGGGTGCCTAAGACTTTTGCACAGACTGTAATAATTTTATGTATGAAACTGTACTGCTACCATAAAAAAACATATTTCATGATGTATGTGAGTGATGATAAACCTGATTCTGATATGGGTCTCTGTTGTGGACTGAGAGTGGGAAGGGGGCAGGGAGAGGGGAATCGTGGTTGGGGAAGGGGGAAGGGAGAGGGGTGGGGAAAGGGGAAGAGGGAGGGGAGGGAGCGGGAAGCACCAGGGAGAACTCCGTAACGATCAGTAAACCGGTTGTTTGGAATCAAATGACCTTGACCTTGCCTGGACAGGATGTATCTGCACCCGCGGCACCTTCTGTCCTGACGCTCCTTCTCAGCCACTTGTCCCGCACCCCTCCTGTGGTGCTCCACCCTCGCCATTCCCAACACCCACCTGGTTTACATGCTCTCTCACCGATCCACATTGATAAGTACAGTAATGTGCAAAAGTCTTAGGCACCCTAGCTATGTATTCTGTTTGTGCCTAAGACTGTATGAGCAATTGAGACAGTATTCACTCTGGTGGAGTGTGTGAGAGAGCTTGCCTTGTCTTTGTACCAGTATGCAGACATCCCACCTCTCCCGGAAGTTCCAGGAGTCTCCCGCATATTAATAGTAGCTCCCTGATGCCCGCAAATTATCTACAATGTCCCGGAAATCTTTTTTTTTGAGAGAGCGAGTGCGCGCGCGAGAGAGAGAGAGAGAGAGAGAGAGAGAGAGCGAGACAGCACCATGGCAGAGTGTTCCAAAAAAATATATAAAACACACATCACCCCAGACTACACTAAAGTGTACCCCTGCCTAATAGGGGTCAAAAATAATGACAGTGTTGCTCACTGCACTGTTTGCAACAGTGACTTTTCTATTGCCCATGGTGGGTTAAGACTGTAAAAGACATGTTGAGGTGAGTTTAACAGGTGTCATTCATTCATTAGCATAGCTAACGTTATTTAAACTAGCTGGCTAGCTGCTAAGGAGCTACTCTATTGCAGACATCCCACCTCTCCCGGAAGTTCCGGGAGTCTCCCGCAAATTGATGGTGCTCCCTCCCTGAAATGAGTTTTTGCCGGGTGGGATGTCAGAGATGAAAAAGCAGAACATTACATCTGCCTTGATAGTGAGGGATGCTCTTAACCTAAAGCAGTGTTGGGTCAGGATGTTTTTGATCCAAGGTTCTTTAGTTGTCAAGAATGAGGCATAAAGCTTGTTACTTATCGCCATTTTTATTAACGACAAGAACAAAGAATCAAGGTAAAAAGGAAGATAGGAAAGTCAGAGCCCAATGGCAAGGGGGAGAAAGGGACAAAGAGACAAAGGGCATCAATGCGATTTGGTCCTCTTATACCAGATTGCTGATAACAGCAAATTCCATTCAAATTCCAGTGCTTAAATTAACCAATAAAACAGCCCTATTCAAGTAATGTGATATTTGTTGTGTATTAATATTTTGATTGTCATGCGATAGGTTAGATTACCCTACAGATAATGTAAATATATTGTTTGATTAAGCATTCTTGTTTGTTTAAATAAATAATTATGTAAATATGTAAACTATGTGAATTGTGTACATCATGATGCTACCGCATCATATGTGACGACTTGCTAAAGTAAAAAACAAATTAAGATCCTCTTCTAGGCTTCCGTCTTTTTGCTTTAAATTAGTTTAATGTTTTGGAGTTACAATTCCCGCCTCTAAAAACTAAGAATTTTCTAGAAAGGTTCAAAGGCGACTGCAACCACTAAAAACACAGAAAATAGACAATTATAAATGTACAAACAAGCAAGTTAAGAAAGTTAAACTCCATGGAAAATAACAATTATACACTCAGTGGCCATGTTATTAGATTTCCAATATACTGTTTCAAATAAAGAGGCATCTGACTGTGCGTTCAGCGTTGCCCTTCTGAACACCGCTGTTGTAACGCGTGATTACTGGAGTTACTGTCACCTTCCCTAGACTACTAGACAGGTATATGGAGGAATTTAAGGTGGGGGTTATATGGGAGGCAGGGTCTGAGGGTCAGCACAACATTGTGGGCCGAAGGGCCTGTAATGTGCTGTACTATTCTATGTTCTATGTTCCCATCAGCTTGAATCCAATCCGGCCATTCTCCTCTGACCTCTCTCATTAACGAGGAGTTTTTGTCCACAGAACTGCCACTCATTGGAAGATTTTTTGTGCTTTGCACCATTCTTTGTAAACTCTCGACTATTGTGCCTGAAAATCCCAGGAGATTAGCAGTTTCTCAAATGCTCAATCCACCCCAATCATTCCACGGTCAAAGTCAGCTAGATCACATTTCCCCATCCTGATGTTTGGTCTGAAAAACAGCTGAACCTACATGCTTTTATGCATTGCGTTGCTGCCACAATTGGCTGATTAGATATTTGCATGAACGTGCAGGGGTACAGGTGTACCTAATAAAGTGGCCACTGAGTTTACAGTCCAATCCAACAGTGGAGAAGATATAATAAACCTCAATTAGTCAACCACAGCTGGAGCATTACGTTGGGTCCTAGGCACAACACTTTCAGGGATTGACTTGCACAGAGACTGATCCAGGACATTGCCCTCTTCTCATTTTTACCTACAAGGAGGAGGCACAGGAGCTTGATACTCAACATTTTATGAACCGCTTCCTTCCCTCTGCCGTCAGTTTTCTGAAGGAACAATGAACCCATGTACACTACCTCACTTTTTTTTTGCTCTTTTTGTGCTAATTTAATTTATTTTAAGACAAATTCCTTATTGTAATTTATATGTGTTTTATTATTATGTATTGCGATTTTATTGCTATGGCAAAACGACAAATTTCACGGCATATGCCAATGATATTAAACCCATTTCTGTAATGTTTGGATATGAATTCCATGGTGAAATCAGAGAATTTTTCATCCTCCTTCAGGATGCAGGGAGATTCAATCAGCGATACGCAAATCGACTCAGCATCTTAGCAGAGAGTATAGTTGCAGTGGCAAAAGGATTAGTAAACAGATAACACTCCTGGCAAAAGGTGCAAGGGTGGATAAGAAAAAGAAAAAAAATTGTGACCATCTAGAAGAAAAAAAATTACCTCACCTTTCTTAAATAGTTGATCGTTTATTCTTTAACAGTGATTGCTAGTTTGAGATATTTCCACAAGAGAAACCATCCTCCCTCATCCACCCAATGAAGATACCTCAAGATCTCATATATTCGTATGCAGAAACTATTAGCAACATATCTCATGTTGACATGCATCCATCCATTGGTTTATAAGTTGTCAGAAGTGCCTTGTCTCTGGTCATCCATTGGTTAAGTTACTGGGTTGGCATCCGGTACCTAGTAACTTCTGCCCTTGAACTTAAATCTCACCCTGGCAATGGACAAGCAATGAAATATGTTATTAACTTACTGTAGTTTTGAGAAAAGCATAAATGATAGCATAATGCTATTACAGCACCAGTGACCAGAGTTCAAATCTGCCTTTGTCTGGATGGAGTCCGTAAGCACGTGGGTTTCTTCCAAGTGCTCCGGTTTCCTCACACATTCCAACACGTGCGGGGTGGTAGGTTAATTGGTCACATGGGTGTAATTGGGTAACGTGGGCTCGTTGGGCCTGTATCTCTAAATCAAAGCAATCTGTTGGACAAATTCAGCACGTTGAGCAATATTTGTGTCCTGTTGCAGGGTTTCATCCTGAAATGTTGACAATTCCTTTCCCCTTGCAGATGCTGCTCAACCCTCAGAGTTCCTCCAGCAGATTGCTTGCTGCTCCAGAGTCCACCATCATGGGAATACCTTCACCAGAAGGACTTCAGTGGTTCAAGAAGGTGGCTCCTCACCACTTTCACAGGGGCAGTTAAGGATGGACAATAAACTCTGGCCTTGTTAATGATGCCCGAATCCCCCATAATCTGAACAAATAAAATTCAATATTTATTCAGTAACTTCAACATGCGTGACTAATTATCATTATTAATAACTGGCAGGTGTTCAAATTAACATTGAATAAAACAAATTGCTGATCTCAAGATGAGGTCTAAATATGGAAGAGAAAGATTGGCTTTCTTTGTCACATGTACGGTACTATGCAAAGTCTTATGTACCCGTAAAACAACCCTGTAAAGTGAAATCGCTTTCAAAAATAATGAAATGAAAAGTTTCTAAATATCAAAAAAAATTACTAGAAGGAGCAATAAACAGTAAAAAGAACAGTAAATCAAATCAATATTTGATGTGACCAGCCTTTGCCTCTAAAACTCCATTAATTCTCTTAGATACACTGTTGTGCAGTTTTATTGGAAAATTGGCTGGTAGGTTGTTCCAAGCATCTTGGAGAATTTGCCACAGTTTTTTGCAGACTTTGGCTGTCTCTGTCTTTCTAGGTAATCCCAGATAGTCTAGATGATGTTGAGATCAGGGCTGTGGAAGCCATAGCATCTGAAACTATATAAAGAATCAGAGGTGCCTAAGACTTTTGCACGGTACTGCATATCAAAATATACAGGGAGATGTGTCACTTGCATCATATCAAATCAGCGAGGGTTGTGCTGTGTAGCCCACAAATGCTTCTTATGCTAACATAGCATGCCCGCAGCCCTCTAACCCTAACCTGTATGCCTTTGGAATGTGGGAAAATACCAGAGCGTGCGGAGGAAACACACGTGGTCACAGGGAGAACAAGCAAACTCTTCACAGGCCGTGGTGGAAATTGAATCCTGATTATTGATGCTGTAAAGTGATTGTGTTAACTCTCTGCTACCCTGCCATCCCGAGCGAAAGGGAAGGAACGCTTCATGGACTTGCATGTAGGAAACACATGGTTGGACAAAATGCAACATGCACCACTCTGGTCATGATAGTCCTCAGGGACTGAACCGCTAGTGCTTTGAGATTCGTGAAGTAAGTATTTTTTTGTTAGTCTGTTCTTTCATATCCCCAAGATCACATGTCACTATTATCAAGCAGTAGAATACATCAGGGATCTTTAAGGGACTCATATTATAAGGACAAGGATGTAAGAAAATGGAAAGTTATGGGCTGTGTTGGAAGGAATGGTTAGATGTTCCTGCAGTAGGTTTATAGAGATAGGCACAACATTGTGGGCCAAGGGTTATACCACGCTGTAGTGTTCTATGTTTAACAGAGTGCTGTTTATATTTCATTACGATGACACCATGGGAACTACTGCACATACATTTAATTAGATTTATTTTGTACCTTGGAGAGCATTCTATCTGCCTGCATCACTGTCTGGTATGGAGCGGCAGGGCTACTGCACAAGATCGAAATAAGTTGCAGAGAGTTGTAAACTTAGCCAGCTCCATCATGGGGCCCAGCCTCTGTAGTATCCACGACACCTTCCAGGAGCAATGCCTCAGAAAGGCGGCGTCCGTCACCCAGGTCATGCCTTGTTCTCATTGCTACCATCTGGATGGAGGTACAGATGCGTGAAGTCACCCAGTCAATGATCCAGGAACAGCTTCTTCCCCTCTGCCATCCGATTTCTGAATGGAGATTGAACAGTTAAATTAAACAGTGTAAAAAGAGGAAAAGGAACGTAGTGAGGTAGTGCCCACTGAGCTGACTGCGTTCACAACTTTTCTGCATACTTATTTTGATCCTGTGCCTTGGTCACCTCCCCCGCCCCCACCCCCATACCAGACGGTGATGTAGCCAGTTAGAATGCACTCCACAGTCTCAAAGAGCCTTCCTGCGCTCCATTCCGTCTGCTCAACAATGAATAGTGCAGATCCCATCACCCCCCCCCCAGATAATCCAGCAGCAATATCTTGTGACGAGCTGAGTCATAACACATAGGAAGATTGCAGATTTCTTCTCATCCTTTCCCGAAGGAACTTTTAGTCTTGCTGACAGTCAGGTAATACATGGCAGGTAATGCTTTCTTGTACAATCCCTGTTAGTCCTGTATCTCTTCCTAGAGATGCTGCCTGACCTGCTGCGTTCACCAGCAACTTTGATGTGTGTTGCTTGAATTTCCAACATCTGCAGAATTCCTCGTGTTTGGTCACCACAGAGACTTCTTTATCCAAGGAGAGGAAATAATTTTTGATACTGTACTTGAATAAATGTGGGTCTATTTGCACTGCTTAATTTGATGTCATCACTGACCCTGTCTAATAAGTATTCAAGTGAACTGTCCACTTATTGACATAACTGAAGATCACTGAAGTCTGTTCTTGCAAAGTCATCCATACTTTGGCAATGGGTTATGTAAGCAGTAATTAGGGTTGGCTATTTGAAAGACTTCTTAATTGGTTTGTTATTGCCTTGGTTTTTTCAAGTCATGTATACAGATAATTTCAAATCAAGTACAAAGGGGTAATATAAAGGGAAAGCAATAAAAGAATGCAGAAGGTAGTGTTGTAGTTACAGAGAAAATGCAGTGCAGGTGGACAATGAGGCGCAAGGGCCACAACAAAATAGAAAACAAGATCAGAAGTTCACAAGATGTCTGTTCAAGAGTCTTATAACATCAGGATAGAAGCTGTTCTTGAGCCTGGTGGTAAGTGATTACAAGTTTTTTTCTAATCTTTTGCCTGAGGTAAGGTGGAAGGAGTGGAAAGATAACCAGGGTGGCTGGGGTTTTTGAAAATGTTGGCTGCTTTCTCGAGGCAGCAGGAAGTGAAGACACGGTCTATGGAGGGGAGGATGCTTTTTGTGACGGGCGGAGCATTGAGTGGAAATTTGCTATCAAAGTACATACACAGTGTGTCACCGTGTACCACCCTGAGATTGACTTTCTTGTGGGTATTTGCATAGTTACAAAGAAACACAATAAAGTCAATGCATAACTGTACACAAAGCCAAACAAATAACCAATATGTAAAAGATGACAAATTGTGCAAATACAAAACTAACAAGCAAATGAATGAATGAATTAATTAATTGATATTGAGAAATGGGTTGTGGATTCCTTGAAAGTGTACCGATAGGTTGTGGAATCATTTCACGGTTGAGGAGAGTGAAGCTAACCATGCTGGTGAGCCTGATGGTTGGAGGGTAATAACTTCCTGAACCTGGTGGTGTGGGATCTAAGGCTCCTGTATCTCCTTCCCACTGACAGTGGCAAGAAGAGAGCATGGCCTGGATGGTAGGAGCCCTTGAAGGTGGAAGCTACTTTCCTGTCCTATGCTCTATGTAGCTGTGCTCAATGGTGGGGAGGGCTTTTCCTGTGGTTTAATGCGCTGCATCCACTACATTTTCCATTGAGAATTCTTTCTTCGAATACAAGGTCACTCTCTTGGAGTCTAGATTTCGGAATAGGTAATCCACTATTTTGCAAACTAAGAATCAAAGTGTCAAAGTCTAATCGTACTTATTCTGCGACGACTCCCTCTTTCTGATTGTCTGTAGAGGTTGCGCGAAGAAGTTTCTTACACTGTAGATGTGAGTGTTGGTTCGTTTAATCCCAGTCTACGTGGTATTACTATAGGGTCATTGAAATGCAGTGAGATACACGGATAAACAGCTTCTGCAGCAGGGTTTAATGGATTGTATTAACCATTGTGGAGAAAATGGGAATGGAAATGACAGTGTTGAAACTCCCATTCAGCTGTGAAATTTAATTCAGCTGCTGCTGTAGAAAATCAGAGTTTAGACCAGGAGAATTATTGAAATCCGTGAACTGTTCCCTTCCAGACATGTTATCGCTACTTGACACAGTGCGGATGCTGGGAGCAGGATTTGCATATCTGTCACAGACTGTGCATCCCAACAGCAGCTGTCACAGTTGCATGTGATTCCATAGACTGGAGGATTTCCTACAGCGGGATGGGTAGTCCGAAGCCAGTGTTAAAATGCTCACCTACCCCAGCCTTTCAATAAAAACTTATGCACTTTAATCGGCAGATACCCGTGGTGATGGGAAACGGATAGTTGCTCTGACAATTGAACAGCTTTTCGATTATAGGCAACTGATCAATATCTGTCTTAATTTTTTAATTGATTTCTGTGTACCTTCTGTCTATGCTCTTTGTAATCATCACATCACATGTTTCACTGAGTCTCTCACCAACAATTCTTAAAGTTTACTGCTGGTTACAATGTCTAATATCAACGTAAATTTATTATCAAGGTACATATATGTCACCATATACTACCCTGAGATTCATTTTCTTGTGGGCGTAATCAATAAACCTATAGAATAATAACCATAACAGAATCAATGAAACACACAACCTGGGTGTTCAACCAGTGTACAGAAGACAACAAACTGTGAAAATGCAAAAAGAAAGAAATAATAATAGATAAATAAACAATAAGTATTGAGAACATGCAATGAAGAATCCTTAAAAGGGAGTCCTTTGGTTGTGGGAGCATTTCAACGATGGGGTAAGTGAACTTGAGTAAAGTTATCCCCTCTGGTTTAACAGTCTGATGGTTGAGGGGGTCACAAATGTTCCTGCACCTGGTGGTATGAGTTCTGACGCTCCTGTACCTTCTTCGTGATGACAGCAGTGAGAAGAGAGCATGTCCTGGGTGGTGGGTGTTTTTGATGATGGACGCTGCTTTCCTGCGACAAGGCTCCATTAGATATGCTCAGTTGTCGGAAGGGCCATATCCACTATTTTTTGTAGGATTTTCCATTCAAGAGCATCGGTGTGTCCACAACAGGATGTGATGCAGCCACTCAATATACTCTGCACTACACATCTTCAGAAGTTTGTCAAATTTTTGGATGTAATGCCTAATCTCCACAAACTCCTAAGGAAGTAGAGGTACCACCATCCTTTCTTCGTAATGGCACTTACATGCTGGGCCTGAGAAAGATCCTCTGAAATAACACCACCATGTAATTTAAGGTACAATTATGAAGACATTTTGAAATGTGATGACCCTTGTTGCCTTTATATAGAACATAGAACATTATTCCCCTCCCACCACCTTCCTTCGTCCTGTGCACCAGCCCAGAATGTCAACTGTTCATTTCCCTCCATATGTGCTGCCTGACCTGAGTTCCTCCAGCATTTTGTGTGTGTCTGTCCATTAACAATACTAAGTCAGTGGGATAGGACCCACTTCTGAGAAAAAAATTGTAGCTGGAAACTCTTCTGGTTCGCCTCAGGGACCCTGCTAATTTATGAATAGAACCCCAGGCTACCGAATAGAACGTAGAATATTACAGCACAGACAAGAGAAAATCTGTAGATGCTGGAATTCCAAGCAACACACACAAAATGCTGGAGGAACTCAGCAGGCCAGGCAGCAGCTATGGAAAAGAGTACAGTAGACGTCTCGGGTTGATGAAGGTTCTCAGCCAGAAACGTTGGTTGTTTACCCTTTTCAATAGATACTGCCTGGCCTGTTGAGTTCCTCCAACATGTTATATATATGACAGCACAGCGTAGGCCTTCAGCCATGATGTTGTGTCGACATTTTAACCTACCCTAAGATCAATCTAACTCTTCCCTCCTACTCATCCTCCATTTTCCTATCATTCATGTGCCCATCTACGATTTCCTTAAATGTTCCAAGTGTACTGTATCTGCCTCCATCACCAAGCATGATGTCCAAACGTCACACACTTCCTGTGTAAAAAAATTTATCTCTGACACCCTCTCCTTGTATTTTCCTCCAATCACCTTAAAATTATGCGGCCCTTTATTTGTCTTTCTCCCTGGGAAAGAAGTCTCTGGATGCCCACTTGATCTATGCCTCTTATCATGTTGTATGTGCACCTCTATCAAGTCACCTCTCATCCACCTTTGCTCCAAAGAGAATAGTCCTAGCTCACTCAGCCATTCCTCATGTCTTAGTCTTTAGACCAGGCAGCATATATCTTCTCTGGACCCTCCCTCAAGCTTCCATATCCTTTCTATAATGAAACGACCTGAACTGAACACAATATTCCAATGTGTTCTACCTAGAGGTTCAATATTACCTCGCAGATTGTCCCATTTAAATGAGTAACGCAAGAGATTCTGCTGATGTAGAAAATCTACAGTAACACACATAAAATGCTGGAGGAACTTAGCAGGTCAGGCATCATCTATGGAAGGGAATAAGCATACAATGTTTCAGGCCTAGATGACCTGATGGAGGGTCTTCTGGTTGTTCAGTCTCTCTTTTCACAGCTGCAGCTTGTTCTCCATGGCACAGCAAAGGGCGATCTCATGTAGTGCAGCTCCCTCTTGAATAGTGAATGGTGATCGAACTCATGAACACAAGGTTCATCACCCGGAGGTCAGATGCAAAGTTGAAACCTGTCCACTCCTGACCATGGCCAATCCAAACCTGACCCAAGCCAGAGGTTATCATTTTACTGATTTCCAGTCTGCCCTTAGCCAGATGTACAGTATAGTGTTGTGTCTTGTGCTTGTTACACATTAAGGCTCTTCCGATAAGCTTGAAGCTAACAGTAACTGTCCCAATGAAGGGTCATGGCCCGAAACGTCAACTGTTTACTCTTTTCCATAGATGCTGCCTGGCCTGCTGAGTTCCTCAGTGTGTGTTACTTTGGATTTCCAGCATCTGCAGACTTCCTCGTGTTTGTGTCTAACAGTAACTTCCCTGCTTAAATTTCAGACTACGTGCATTATCACCAACACACGATCTCTCGGCACTAACATTATTTTTTCAATTACTTGCCAAACTCGTTTTACAAGGAGTGTCTTCATAACACAGTACTGGGGCAGGTGAGCAGTGCCTGCCACGTATCCTAAAATAGATGGTTTCCTTTCGGGAAAAATACTCTTATACCTAAATCTCTGTGAGCTGGTGGGCATCGTACCTTTATGCAGTGATCTGGTGAGATACAAAAAGACTCTTTAGTTACTGAATATATTGTCACATCAGATTACTTCAGTGTGAAAATTCTCTGAGCTAGCTGCCTTGCTGATAAGGGGAGAGGTTTGTGTTCAAAATGCTCATTTCACAGATTCTTGAGGTCCCACATCAATTATAAATTATAATGTCAGGATGCATGACAGCTATCTTGCACGTCACTAGCTCCCACAAACTGCGTGGGGCAAAACCAATTAGTATTACTTTATTGATGTTGACTTGAGGGACAGCGAGAATCCAAAACACTTAGCCACTCTTTAATTTTGCTATGAAGTATACCATGGGACGTTCACCACTAGAGGGAACACAGGGGGCCCAGGCGAGGGTCTCAACCGAGAGATCGAGGGTGAGTTTTGAGGTAGGGATTTGGGTTTGAGGTGCAGTGGCAGCCAGTACTGGTGATGAAATTATTCCCTTCCGTATCAAAACCCGTCATTTTGCCCCACAGGAGGTAAGGAGATACCTGACTACCAGCGAGGTCTGAGTGAAGGAAACGGAAAGTAACTAAGGCAGCAGCAAAGGCACTGGGGTGCCATGATGGGAGAGACGGGAGCCAAAGGAACGCTGAGAGCGAGAGAAGCCGCTGATGGAAAGGTCCGAGGGGGGACACTCCCCACCTCCTCCAGCCCTCCTCCACTGTGCAGGAAGCTTTGAGAGACTTGACGAGGATCGGAACTGACCGCCGCTGTGTGTTCACAGAACTGATCATCACAGAACTGCATTTGAATGGACGGTACAGAGAAAAGGCCATCAGGTTTTGGCTTATCTATTCTGGTCTTTATGCTTCACATGAGCTGCCTCTTTCCACTGCTGTCCCGTTCCCTCACCACCTCCACTCCATCTACTCCTGGCTCCAAAATCCAGCTTCACCTTGACTGTGTCTCTGCTATTTACCTGTGGCTGCAGATTTCACCTTCTCTCAACTTCTCTGGGTAACGGATTACCTGATGGATGTATGGGTGATTCTCTCTTGTAATTATGGACTCACCTTTTTTGTCTTCACAAGTCAAGGGAACATCTACAGTTTTTGTCACTTTTAAAGAATCCTCCTCGGTTCACCCACCCCTCGTCAAATACATTTGTTTGAACACTGATATGTCTGTGTCCTGTCCCCTACAGGTGCAACTGTGCAATAAACGTGATGGCTGCGATTTTTACAAGAATGAATTTAAACTTTGCTGACACAAATCATTTGATGTTCTAGCCATGTATGGATTTTTTATTTTATTCAGACACACTTGCCTGCCATGGCTTAGATCTCACTGGAGTGCAGTTCCTTGAATTGATCACCAGTCAATAAGGACTACACGTGCTCAGCACTAAAATTTTCTGGGATATTCCTCACTGTTGTTCTTCCCCGGTATTCACCTTCACTCTGGAAAGTTTGGCTTTTGAGAACACCAGTTTTGCCTTCTTCACTTTCCCTTCACTAATTAAAATAAAATTTACTTCCATTTTGAGTACCACCCTTAGCAAGTCCAGTCCAGTCAATTCTATTTGTCGTATGCACAATTATGGTGAGCTACAGGGACAATGAAAACTTACTGACAGCAACACCTAGATTCAGACACACAGAAAACATGAGTCGTACATAACTTGTACAAGACAGTGAAGAAAAATAACTGTGCAAGAGGAGATATTCCAATCATGCAAGAGGTGTTGTGTAGCCCGTCAGTTCAGGACCTGAATGGTGTAGACACACCAACATATCTCGGAGCTTTGGAGAGCTACTCTCAAACAAAGCTTAACTTCGCACAACTTGAGCGATTGTACTGGGAGCAATTGTGTGCCCCTTATCTAAGAAAGGATGTGCTGGCATTGGAGAGGGTCCAGAGAAGGTTGAGAAGAAAGATCCCAGGAATGAAACAGTTTATGTATGAAGAGCGAATGGTGGCTCTGGGCCTGTACATGCTGGAGTACAGAAGAATTAAGAGGGATCTCATTGAAACCTATAGAGTAGTGAAAGGCCTTGATAGATTGGACCTGGAGAGGATGTTTCCAATAGTTAGGGAGTCTAGGACCAGAGAGCACAGCTTCAGAATACAAGGACATTCCTTCAGAAAGGAGATGAAGAGGAATTTCTTTAATCAGAGGGTGGTGAATTTGTGGAATTTTTTGCCACAGATGACTGTGGAAGCCAAGTCATTGGGTATATTTAAAGCAGAGATTGATAAGTTCTTGATTAGTAAGAACATCCAAAGTTATGGGGAAAAGATAGGAGAATGGGGTTGAGAGGGAAAATAAATTAGCCATGATGAAATGGTGGAGCAGATTCTATGGGTGAATGACCTAATTCTGCTCTTATGTCTTATGGTCTAATATTTCAATATTATTGGGCACTGAATGGTATAAATTTCAAGGAATCTTAAAGGAAGAAGAAAATAGGCAGAGAGGTTATGGGAGAGAATTGCAAAGTTTTGGGCTTGGACAGTTGCAGGTATGGCTTTTAACAGTGGACATATCTATTTGGATAATTGAAGGGAGCTTAAGTTATCAGTCATAGTAACCGGAGTTGAGGAGTTTTGATTTAAAGGGTTCCAATCTCATTCTGGAAGCTGGAGAATTTAAATTTAAATCATAAAACAATTTTGAAATTTAACATTTAGGCAAGAAAGCTGAACTTAGTAATAGTGATCGTGAAACTTCTGGATTCTCAAAGTCAAAGTAATTTTTTTTAACCATAGTATGTCCTGTATATGTCACCATATACTTGAGGTTCATTTTATTGCAGGCATTCACAGTAGAACAAAGAAGTGTGATAGAATCAATGAAAAACTACACACAAGGAATGACAAAAAAAATCTTCAAAGAAGACAAACTGTGCAAATACAAAAAAACCCTAAAAACATGAGTTCTCGAGTCCTTGAAAGTGGGTCCAATAAGTTCAGAGTTGAGGTGAGTGAAGTTGTCCACACTGGTTCAGGAGCCTGATGGTTGAAGGGTAATAACTGTTCCTGACCCTGATGAAGTGAGACCTATATCTGTGAAGGACATCTATCACACGTGCCTGGTGTAGCCTTATATGACTCCGGATATATTAAGTTCAAACATTGTTAATTAACCATACACATGTATACCAACATTTTGTGGCTGATTCTTAAGTACCTCCTCAGCTCAAAGAGAATTAGAAATAAACTGTATTTGCCAATAATGTTCACATCCTTATAAAAATGTAAACACACAAAATTCCGCAGATGCTGGAAATCCAGAATAACACGTACAAAGTGCTGGAGGAATTCAGCAGGTCAGGCAGCATCTATGGAGAGGAATAACAAGTCAATATTTCAGGCCAAGATCCCTCATCAGGATCGATCCTGATGAAAGGTATCAGCTCAAAATATTGACTCTTTATTCCTTTCCGTGGATGCTGCCTGACCTGCTGAATTCCTCCAGCACTTCGTGTGTGTTACACTTGGAGTCATATGTTGTGATTTCTGTGAAGATAGGTCCTTTCATTCATGCTTTCATTGACACTGGGGACTGATTTGTGTGTGGCACAGTAAAGCAAGTGCATTAAGAATTATAGAAATTGGGCTGTGATATTAGAGTCGTACAAATCATTAGTCAGATTGCGTACTTCTGGTCGCTGCACTATGTAAGTTTGTGATTAGGCTAGAGAGGGTGCAGAAAAGATTCACATGAACTTTGGCAGCTCTGGAGGTCTTGAGTTATAGGCTGGATAGGCTGGGAGTATTTTTTCTGGACGAAAGGAGGATGATGACCATATAGAAGTTTATACAATTAGGTGGGGTATGGATAGACTTGATAGTCGTTGTCTTTTTTCCAGGGTAGGGGAGTCTAAACAAAGGGGCATTGGTGAGATGGGAATAATTTAAAAAGGACCTGACCTAAGGGTAAAATTTTTCAAACAGAAAATTGTGGGTAGATGGAACAAGCTGCCAAAGGAGGTAGTAAAGGCTGGTATAGTTACAACATTTAATGGACAAGTACATAGATAGGGATTCCTAACCTTTCTTATACCATGGACCAGCACCATTAAACAAGGGGTACGTGGAGCCCAGGCTGGAATGCCTGTTGTAGAGGAATATGGGCCAAGTGCAGGCAAATGGGATAAGCATAGATAGTTTGGTCAGCATGAACAAGTTGGGCTGAAGGGTCTGTTTTTGTGCTGTGTAACTCCATGAACCTTCAAGTCTATGAGAAACACATTACCACACCAGACACCAGCATGCCACATAAGTGTTGCAGTGAGGGATTCCTTACATCAGCTCTGGATTTTGGCTCATCTCTCGATCCCTCCTGTATCTGTGTTCTCCAAGCCAGTCCATACAGCCTCATCGCCTGAAACACCTTGCAGAGAAAGGTACAGGGACAAGACTCTGAATCCTCAATTATTAATTCATCAAGCAGTGCAGAACAAGGGCTGTAGCTAAATTTCTTTGCAGTTCAAAGTTCAAATCCAAGTTGATTATCAATTGTTCAGAGATCTATTTTCTTGTGGGCATTCACAGTGGATACAGATAAACACAATAGATCCAATGAACGTCTGCACACAAACTGATGGACAAGCATCCAATATTCAAAAGATAACAAATAGTGCAAATACAAAATATTTAAAAAATAATAAATAAGTAACTAAATAATATTGAAAACATGAGTTGCAGAGTTCTTGAAAGTGAGGCCGTGGGCTGTAAAGTCATTTCTAGGTTGGGGTGAATGAAGTTATCCACTTTATTCTGATGGTTGAGGGGTATTAACTCTTCCTGATCCTGGTAGTGTGGGTCCTAAGGCTCCTGTACTTTCTTCCAGATGAGAAATGAGAAGCGAAGATTGCCTGAATGACAGGGGTTCTTGTAGATGTGCTCAATGGTGGGGGGAGGGGGGCTTTAGCTGTGATTGACTGGGTTGTATCCACTACATTTTGTTGGCTTTTCCATTCAAAGACGATCAAAGCCATTCCTCTGTGTCCTGGAGTCCCGGAACAAGGCCAATTCCCTCATTCCAGCAAGTAAAGCTCTGGATACTTAAGCGGTTACTAGATGGTAAAGCTGGGCACCTTGCTGAATGCAAATTTTTCTACATTTTCAGATGTTCCTTAAAAGAAAACTGTCAAATGTTTAATAGTGCCTCATGTGACTCGGTATCAGGTTTCATCTGATAATGATCCAATGAAATGCTTGGTGTGTTTTCCACTTTTAGAGGGACTATGCAAATACAAGTAGTTATTAATTGTGACAGTTCTTGGACTGGAGGCGTTTATTTCTGGTGGGGAGTGTGGGGGAAGACAAGAAAGGAATAAAGTGCAGTGAGATGTTAGATTTAGAACCCTAAATCAAATAATGAACGACAGATGAAGTTATGCAATTTGCTTTGGGTTAGTATATCCCAAAATGCAATTTAAGATTTATTAATGTTTCAATCAATTACTGCTGGTTTGGCTGACTATCCTAGTTTAATCTTGCTTGAGAAATATAGATAAAGGAGGTGATGGAAGGGAGCAATAATGCTGGATGATTCAGTAGGAAAGAGAATGCCAATATGTTATACTCGATAAATATCCTGCTAATAACATAATTAATATCTCAAATAGTATCTGGAATGAAGGCAGAAAAGAAGGTGTTGTTATTCCACGTGTCCTGGACAATATCCCATGCCACATCTGTGAAACAAACTTAATTTATTAGTTACTATGGAGGAGCATGTTGTTTGGAGTCAGTCGCCACATTTCCAATACACTCACTGGCCAGTTTATTAACTACTCCTGTACATTTGCTTGTTAATGCAAATATCTAATTAGCCAATCATGTAGCAGCAACTCAATGTATGTTCATGATCTTCTGCTGCAGTAGCTCATCCACTTCAAGGTTCAATGTGTTGTGTGCTCAGAGATGCTCTGCTCCACACCATTGCTGTAATGTGTGGTTATCTGAGTTACTGTCAGTTTGAACCAGTCTGGTCAGTCTCCTTTGACCGCTCTCACTAACAAGGCGTTTTTGCCCACAGAACTGCTCACTGAAAGCTTTTTGTTTTTTTGCACCATTCTCTGAAAACTCTGCAGATTGTTGTGCTTGAACAATCAGCAGTTTATGAGATACTCAAACCACCCCGTCTTATCACCAGCATTCATTCCGTGGTCAAAATCATGCCAATTACATTTCTTCCCCATTCTGGGAATGCCCGTGCCCGCATGCTTTTGTTCATTGAGTTGCTGTCAAATGATTGGCTGTTTAGCTATTTGCATTAACAAGCGGGTATACCTAATAAAGTCGCCATTGATAAGTTGTCCAACACGGATGGTGTTCCTGGATGGGACTTGCCATGTACACAAAGTAGTTATAAGGGCAGAGATTAAAGATACTGCAGAATTTAACTCACCTCCTAACTAATTGGAACACTCAAGAAGCTGGACACCATACAGTACGTAGGAACCAAGTTGATAGGCAGCCATCCACAGCCAGTCACTCACACCTCACTCCAAGAGCTGTGATGGTAGAGAAACATACATTAGGGTAATTTATGAAACTTGTAGATAGAAAAATAAGGGCTATGTAGGAGGGAAAGGTTAGATTGATCTCATATGTTAAAAGGTTGGCACAACGTCAGCCGAAGGTCCTGGTCTGTGTTGTGCTTTTCATTAATGCACAGTAGCAGTTTTTTTTAAACCATATACTGGGTGTACTGCAGCAACTCACTGTGGGGGTAGCATAGAGTTAGCACAACACTTTACTGTGCTGGCAACCCGAATTCAGTTCCCATCACTGCCTGTAAGGAGTTTGTATGTTTTTCCCGTGACCGCATGGGTTTCCTCTGGGTGCGCCGGTGTCCTCCCACAGTCCAAAGACATACCAGTTGATAGGTTCATTGGTCATTGTAAATTGTCCCATGATTAGTCTCTCATTAAGTCATGGAATTTCTGTGCGGCACAGCTGAAAAGGCCTATTCCACGCTGTATCTCAATAAATAAATAAGGTCTCCTTGGGCAGCACCTTCCAAACCCACAATCTCTACCAGATAGAAAAAGGCCAGTAAATGTACGGGACACAGCACCACCTAGAAGGTCCCCTTGTACCTACACAGGAGCTGACTCAGAAATATATTGCCGTTTATTCACCGTCTCTAGGTTGAAACCTGGAGCTCTCTCCCTAATATCATGTGGGGATATCCACGTGTCAAGGACTGCAGCAGTTCAAAACGACAGTTTGCCACCACTTTCTCAAGGGCAGCTTGCCAATTAACTTCAGTCTGTGAAACTCACATCCATTGAATGAATTCATAAAGCCTTTACATGACACATGACCAAGATCTAGTCTAGTCATCCATCATCACAATGCACCAATTACAAACAGAAGAGATTTTGCAGATGCTGGAAATCCAGAGCAAAGCACACAAAATGCTGGAGGAAATTAGCAGGTCACGCAGCAGCTATGTGCAGGAATAAACAGTGAAAGTTTTGGGCTGAGATCTTTCATCAGGACCTTACATCATAGTTTAGATGAAGTGTCTTTGCCCAAAACATGAACTGTTTATTCCACTCCATAGATGCTGCCTGACCCGCTGAGTTCCCCCAGCAATTGGTTTGTGTTGCACCAATTACAAAAACCTCTTTATCACCTAATAGAATATCAAAATACTTTTGCACAGTACTGTAGATAGAGAGGATGATTCCTGCAGTGGGAGAGTTTAGAACCAGAGGGCACATCCATTTAGAGCAGAGATGAGGAGGAATTTCTTTAGCCTGAGGATGGAGTTCATTACCACAGGTGGGTGTGGAGGACAAGCCATTGGGTATACTTAAAGAAGACTTTGAATAGTAAGGCTGTGAAAGGTTACAGGGATAATAAGTTGAGAGGGGTAATAAATCAGCCATGATGGAAAGGCACAGCAGACTCGATGGGCTGAATGGCCATGTGTTTTATAGTCTAAAAAATCATATAGAGAGTAGTTCAAATCTAGTAATGGGTGGAGGATATCAGTTACACTCAGCACATTCAAGATGCTTTGAGATGAGTTCCCTGAAATAACATTGAAGGTTGTAGACCACCTGCTGGAAACTGGGATGAATATAGACAAGTACTTTATGATGAACATAGACACGGAGAGCCGAAGTACCTGTTCTTTGTTGTATAATTCTATAACTCATTGCTCAGAGCCTCGTAATCTGCTTGGCGGATCTCTCTTTGGAATCAATAAAGGGCAGCCATACCTTGATTTGCAGAGGAGATAAGTTCCTAGTATTTGTTTCTTTGGTGAAAACTTGTAAACTGGTTGGTGAGTGTGGAATGAGCTGCCTGCGAAGTGCTGGATGTGGGGTCAATTTCAACATTTAAGAGAAATGTGGGTAGTTACATGGATGGGAGGGCACTGGAGGGCTGTCGTCTGGGTGCTGGTTGATGGTACGAGGCATAGTAATTGTTTAGCGTGGAATAGATGGTCTGAAGGTCCAGTTTCTGTACTGTGGTGTTCTATGATTATGGTTCAGATGTATTATGGGTGTTTTGGTCCATGTTTTGCAAGTTTAATTTTTAAAATTTATTTATTGAGATCCAGCGCAGAGTAGGCCCTCCCAGCCCTTCGAGCTGCACAGCCCTGCAATCCCTCAAGTTAGTCCTAGCCTAATCACGGGACCACTTACAATGACCAATTAACCTACTGACTGATACATCACTGGACCACCGTAGGAAAATGGAGCACCCAGAGGTGAAGCACGCGGTCATGGGGAAAACGTACACACAGCAGCAAGAATTGAACCCTGGTCACCTGTACTGCAAAGAGTCGTGCTCACCGCTGTGCTACCGTTTGACCCCGTGGGTGAAGAAAGGCATACTATTTGTTGCAGCGATGAATCGCTTTAACATAGAATAATTGGCATTAGAAAAAAAATGCATAAACAGAATTTGGTAAACTGGTATTGGTCCTTTACTGTCACAAGTACTGAGCCGAAGTTGTTTTGTGTGCCTACCAAACAGACCATGCCACATATCAATACATCAACAGAATAAAAGGAATACAGAAGTTATTGAGCAACAAACACAAAATGCATACTTTGATTATAAATTTACGTTGAACTTTTGAACACACGTATTTCCTCAGAGATTAGATCAGAGGTTTGGCTCATGGAAGAAAACAAATTGGAAGACAATGTGGGAGAGAATAGTCAGATCGATCTTAGCGTAGGTTAAAAGAAACACACATAAAATGCTGGAGGGACCCAGCCAGGCCAGGCTGCGACTATGGACAGGGATGGAGTCGATGTTTTGGGACAAGACCCTTCTTCAGTACTGAAAAGGAAAGAGGAAGAAGCCAGAATAAGAAGGTGGGGGAGGAGAAAGACTACAATTTGGCAAGTGATAGGTGGGAATGTAAGTTGGGGGGAATGGGAGGTGTGAAGTGAGAAGTTGGGAGGTGAGAGATGGAAGAGGTAAAGGGCTGAAGAAGAAAAGATTTGAGTGGACCAGAGGTGAAAGGAAAAGAGGAGGGGCGCCAGAGGGAGGTGATGGGCAGGTGAGGAGAAGGGAATGGGTAAGAGATGAGCCATAATGGGGAATGGAAAACAAGTGAAGAGGAAGACGGTCAAAATTACGGTAAGTTTTAGAAATCAATGTTCATGCCATCGGGTCGGAGGCTACCCAAAAGGATTATGAGGTATTGCTCCCCCAACACCTCATATTGCATCTGGATGGCCTCCCGAAAAAAAAGACACCACATACTGTATTCTGTGACCTGATTCTGATCCTGAAGTCTCCATTCTGCTCCAGTGTAGGAAGTGGGATTTGAAGGGACAGCATTCTGACATCAAGACCACCCACTGCTGATGCTCAATTCACACTCAATCTATTGTGTCTGACAGAATCTTCCACAACAGCTATCCAATTAACTATCCCCACCAGAAATGAGCTCACACCTTCAGAGAAAGCCATGGAGGTGGGGAGACATCAAAATTAAACTGCTTATGATCTAGATAGTTTGATAGCTCAGATTGAGGTGGATTGTAGTTGGTTTTTTTTGCGTGACCTTGAACAATCTGTGTTTGTAAGCTGCTGTGTGGTCTTTGTCAAGAGGGACATTTACCTCATGTACATTTCCATTTAATTTGTTTTGAGGAAAGGATTACAATCAGGTTTATTATCACAGATGTTATGAAATTTGTTGTTTTACAGCAGCAGTACAATGCAGTACATAAAAATTACTATAAATTACGATAAGAAATATGAGAAGTAAATAAATAGTGCAGAAAGAGTTAATTAGTGAGGTAACACACACGAAATGTTGGATTCAGCAGGTCAGGCAGCATATATGGAAATAAATAAGCAAATATGAGAAAGTCTATATATGCTGGAAAGCAGAACTTCTCAGTGGCCAATCATTTTAATTCCCACTCCCATTCCCATTCTGACATGTTGATCCATGGCCTCCTCTTGTGGCACAATAAGGCTACCCTCAGGGATGAGAAACAACACCTTATATTCCATCTTAGTGGCCTCCAACCTGATGGCAAGAAAATCAATTTCTCCTCCAGGTATACAAATTTGCACCCCCCCCCCCATTCCCCACACTGACCTTTCACTTTTTCTCACCTGCTTATTACTTCCCTCTGGGTCCCCTCCTTCCCTTTCTCCTCTGGTCCCCGTTCTCCTCTCCTATCAGATTCTTTCTTCTCCAGCCCTTGACCTTTTCACCTGGCTTCACCCATCACCTTCCAGCTAGTCTCTTTCCCCTCCCCCCAACTTTTTATTCTGGCATATTCCCCCTTCTTTCTCAGTCCTGAAGAGGGGTAGCGGCCCAAAATGTTGACTGATTATGCATTTCCAGAGATGCTGCCGGAACAGCTTAGTTCCTCCACCATTTTGTGAGTGTTGTTTTAGATTTCCAGCATCTGGAGAATTTCTTGTGTTCAAAATAGTGAGGTATTGTTCATAAACCTGATGGTAGAGGGGTAGAAGCTGTTCCGAAAAGATTGAACCTATGTTGCCAGACTCCTGTACATTCTCCCTGATGCTGGTAATGAGAAGAGAGTATGCCCTGGACGAGGGTCTGCAGTGATGGATGCTGGCTTCTCAAGGTACTAACTTTTGATGATGGAGAGATTAGTGGCCATGATGGAGCTGGCTGATTCGACAACCCTCTGCAGCTCTTTTCAATTCTGTGCACTAGTCTCTCAATACCTGGTGGTGATGCAACCAATCAGAATGCTGTCCACTGCGCATCTGTTGAAATGTGTTAATCCTTGGTGACATATCAAATCTCCTCCAACTGCCATTGAAGTATAGCCACTGGTGTGCCTTCTTTCTCATTGCGTCAATATATTGGGCTCAAGATAGATACTTTGAGATGTTCAAAAAGTTCAAAGTAAATTTATTATCAAACTACATATATGTCACCATATACAACTCTGAGTTTCATTTTCTTGTGGGCATACTCAACAAGTCTATAGAATAATAACCATAATAGAATCAATGACAGAACACACCAACTTGGGCACCCAACCAGAGTGCAGAAGACAGCAATCAGTGCAAATAGAAAAAGGAAGAAATAATAATAATAATAATAAATAATAAATGTAAAGAAAATTTGATGAAGTGTCATTGAAAGTGAGTCCATTGTTTGTGGGAACAATTCAATTATGGGGCAAGTGAAATTATCCCCTTTGGTTCAAGAGCCTGATGGTTGAGGGATGGTAACAAGATGGGTAACCCCAGCCATTATCAATGCACTTCAGAGATTGCCTGGCGTCAATGGTCACATAACCAGGACTTGTGATATGTACCAGCTGCATCATAAGACCATCCACCAACTGCTGGTGTGAACCTGATGGTGTGAGTCCTGAGGCTCCTGTACCTTCTTCCTGATGGCAGCAGTGAGGAGAGAGCATGACCTAGATGGTGGGGATCCCTGACGATGGATGCTGCTCTCCTGAAATAGTGTTTCATGTAGATATGCTCATTGGTGGGGAGGGCTTACCCATGATGGACTAGGCCTTGTCCACTACTTTTTGTGGGATTTTCCATTCAAGGACATTGGTACTTCCATACCAAGCTGTGATGCAGTCAGTCAATATAACTGGCAATGAGGAAGTAGAGGCTGTCTTCATAATCACACTTATGTGCTGGGCCCAGGGGAGGTCCTTTGACACCCAGGAACTTAACACTGCTTACCACTTAATGAGGACTGCTGCTCATTCTCCTGGCTCCCCTTCCAGATGTCCACAAGCAAGTGCTTGGTCTTAGTGACATTGAGTGGCAGGATGTCGATGCTTGGTCCGGATTAAACACATGCGTGCAGGCAGAGGCGCATTTGAGCTAACATTATACATTCAGTGTCCATATAAGCCTCATTCCTGGCAGGACTGCTCCTTTCCTTCCTCATCATTGTGTTCCATGTCGTGTGACATAGGCAGTCATGGTCTCATGGGCATGATTGTTCTTGGCAAAATTTGTCGACAGAAGTGGTTTGCCATTGCCTTCTTCTGGGCAGGTGACCCCAGCCATTATCAATGCACTTCAGAGATTGTCTGTCTGGTGTCAGTGGTCACAACACCAGGACTTGTGATGTGCACCGGCTGCTCATACGAGCATCCACCACCTGCTCCCGTGGCTTCACATGTCCTTGACTGAAGGGTTAAGCAGGTGCAACACTTTAGGCAAGAGAACCTGCAGTCTAGCGGTGGGAAGGAGCACCTTACTCCTCCTTGATAGACACGTATCTCCACCCCACCACCCCACTTTCCTTCGAGGCTGGTTCCTTGTTCTGGGCGGTGAATTTTCTCTGGGCTTTTTATCACATTTGTTGCGACTGCTGAAATTGATGAGACCAGTGTACTGGGACCAGAAAGGAGTCCTTTAGTCATGAGCAGCAAGTTAGTCTTGATGGATTGGTCAGGCTGGGTTACTGACCATCTGTTCATCGTTGTGTTTGGCAGAGGGGCGAGGAACAATTGTGTTAGGGTTGGCTTGTAAACAGAGCTATAAAAGTAACCCTTCTACCCCACATGTTTGTAGTTTAATAATGCTTTCAAGTAGAGATTGAAATTAGTATTTTGTAAGTCATGCAGCACAGTAACAGACTTTTCAGCCCAGTGTTTCCATGCTAACGAAGGTGTCCACCAAACTAGTCCCATTTGCCTGATTTGGCCCATCTCCTTCCAAACCCTCCTATCCATGTATTAAGCCAAATGTCTTTTAAGTGTTATCATGGTACCTACCTCAACCATTCTCTCCGGTAGCTCATTCCAAATCGCTGCTGAGGCCTCACTAGCAGTATTGTGAGCAGTTTTGGATCTGTTTTCTCAGAGAGGATGTGCGGACACTGGAGATAGTTCAAAGGAGGTTCACGAGAATTATTACAGGGTTGAAAGGAGCATTTGCCATATGTAGAGCATTGGATGGTTCTGGGCTTCAATTCAAGAGAATGAGGGGGGACTTCATTGAAATCTTTCGAATGTTGAAAGGCCCGGATAGAATGGATATGGACAGTCTGTTTCCTATGGTGGGGGAATCTAAGACCAGAGGATACAGCCTCAAAATAGAGGGGCATCCTTTTAGAATGGAGATGAGGAGGAATTTCTTTAGCCAGAGAATGTTGAATCTGTGGAATTCATTGTCACAGGCAGCTGTGGAGGCCAGGTAATCGGGTATATTTAAGGTATTTAAGTTGCCATTCCTTGAGACCTCTTATTTTATATACCGCTGTGAGGTCACCTCTCAGTTTCCTATGTTTCAAGAACTAAAGTCCAGCTTGCCCAACCTCTCCCTTATAACTTTTGAATATTTAGCAGTCAAAGGTTGCTATGTTGCCATTGGCAACACTGTGATAGGTACTGAATAGAGTCTAGGGTGGGGAGGATGACTGGACGTTCAGCAAACAGATGATCGCACAACAAAACAAAGTTATTTCACTTGGAAAACTGTTGTGCTGGAGAAACTCCCTTAAAGCAGCACACACACAAAACCGCTGGAGGCACCCTGTAAGTCAGGGAGCATTTATGGAAAGGCATAGTCAGAACGGGAAAGGAATGGGAAAGACTACAAAATGAGATGCTGGGGCAATGGGAAGGAGGATAGTTAGAAGGAGATAGCTGAATCCAGGCGGGAAGAAAAGGTACAGGGCTGGAGAGGAAGGAATCTCTTTAACGAGTGATGTAATTAGGGCTGATCAATCCAAGAAATGCAGGGCGTGGCTAAATGTTGCACAGGTAGTGTGCTTCATATCAGTTTCAGCAGCCTGAGGAACTCATGATAGCAATGTGGCCTGGTAGTGTAGAGGTTAGTGTAACACTTTACAGCACAAGCCGTGAGATCGCGGCTCAGTTTCTGCCGCAGTCTATAAGGCGTTTGTATGTTCTCCCCCCCAACTGCATTCGGTTTCCTCCCAGAGAAGGAGATAATGGTTGGTGGGTTAATTGGATTTTGTAGATTGTCCCGAGATTAGGGTAGGGTTAAGTATGGGTGCAGCTCGAAAGGCCGGGAGGACCTGTTCCGTGCAGTATCTCAATAAATGAATAAATTACCGCTTACTACCTTCAGATTCATTTTCTTGCAGGCATTTACAGGAAACGTAATTTCCCCCAGGATCAATAAAGTATGACTATGACTATGTAACAGATTATAATAACTATGCACAAAGACTGACAACAGCCAGTGTGCAAAAGAAGACAAACTGTGCAAATAGTGAGATACTGTGAGAGCATGAATTGCAATAGTGAGAGCAGGAGTTGTAAAGAGTCCTTGAATAAGAGTCTGCAGTCACAAAATCAGTTCGGAAAGTTATCCATGCCTCTTCACGAACCTGGTGGCTTTAGGTGAACGCAGCAGGCCAGGCAGCATCTATAGGAAGAGGTATAGTCAACGTTTCGAGCCGACACCCTTCGTCAGCACTAACTGGAAGAAGATATCTTTTTTTACGTGTGTTGCTTGAAATCCCAGCATCTACAGATTTCCTCGTGTGTGCGGCTTTAGGGTAATATCAGTTCCTGATTGATTACTGTAGAATGCCGGAATAATTCAAGCCAGTGGCACTGATTAATACCATTAAAATGATGTTTCTTTATAAAGAGGGAATCAATCCTAATTTTTAAGGTTTCTGCAGTTCACTATTATAATATTGGCTACAATACGTAACAAATAGAAAGTATATGGCCCCTCCCTCTACCTTTTTATTCTGGCATGTTCCCTTTTCCTTTCCAGTCCTGGAGAAGGGTTTTGGCCTGAAATGTCGATTGTTTATTCATTTCTATAGATGCTGCCTAAACTACAGAACTCCTCCAGCATTTTTGTGTCTTGCTTCGCAGAATTTCTCCTGAAAAAGGATATGGTGCAGGTCAACCCAAATGGTTTTAATTGGTTTATAAACTAATGTTAAAAAACATCAGACTTGAGGATGACATTTGTACTGCAACATTAAAGGAATTTTACACCCTTTTGCCTGCCATTTGGCCTTTATTGTTGACTTGGCTCCTGAATTAATTAGTGGCTTGCATAACTGAGGGTCTGGAGATTCTTTGTGGCATCACCTTATTGGTTTGATCCTCTGCTGCCTAGTTCACAGTGTGGAGCTTGATCAGTGACTGAATGCATTGTTCCACAGGCAAAGCGGAATGAGGTCGTGAAGTAATGAGTTTGACAGGACGTGGTTTAATTAGGTGCAAATGTGGCCCTGCTAATCTGGTTGGGGTTGTGTTCGTCCTTTGTCTGTGCAGCTTGATCCACAGAAAGGTTATGGGTTTGAGGAATCTCTGGAATGTAGCTGTCTGCATCTCTTTCATCCTTTTCATTGAAAGACATGCGTGCACACACACACACACACACACACACACACACACACACACATACACACACACAACCACAAAATGGAATACATTTTTATTAGAACAACACACACAAATTACTGGAGGAACTCAGCAGGCCAGACTGCATCTATGGAAAACAGTACAATCAACTTTTCGGGCCGAGTCCTGATAAAGATTCTCAGCCCAAACCTTTGACTGTACACTTTTCCATAGATGCGGCCTGGACTGCTGAGTTCCTTCAGTCATTTGTGTGTGTTGTTTGATTAAAAAGACTTTGCTTTGTTGTTCTGCCCACACGACAGGTGAATGAGTTGGTGCCAGCCCAGTGCCCCTAGAATACGCTGCTTTTCTTCACAGATTGGCATTATTTCCTATTTCTGAGCCAGGAAGCCGTGTGTTCAAATGTTGACTGTGAAATTTGAGCAGGTAAAGTGGGCTGTTACCTTGCCATTGCTGAGGAACACCACTCTGTTTTGAGGCTCCCTGTCATATTATATCTCCCAAAGCAGGACAAAACTCCTTCCACAGGATGATTTATTTATTTGTTCATTTATTATTGAGATACAATAAATAATAATAAATAGATGCAGTGCGGAACATGCTCTTTTGGCTCACCAGGATGCACCACCCAGCAATTCACCGAGTTAACCTCAGCCTAGTCACAGGACAATGTACCATGACCAATCAATCTACTAACTGGTACCTCTTTGGACTGTGGGAGGAAACTGGAGTAGCCAGAAGAAACCCACGTGCACACGGGAAGAACGAACAGACTCCTTACAGAGGACGCCGGAACTGAACTCCAAATGAAATCCCAACACCCGGGGCTGTGAGAGCATTACACTGCTGTGGCACCCCATGATGTCAGAAAGGCATATGGAGTGTTCGTTCCAAGTCTCTCGGTATGTTTAAAGTGGAGGTTGATAGGTTCTTGATTAGTAAGGGTGTCAAAGGTCATGGGGAGATGGCAGGAGAATGGGGTTGAGACAGAAAGTAAATCAGTCACGATTAAATGGGAGAGCAGACTCGATGGGCCGAATGGCCTAATGCTGCTGCTATATATTATAATCCTATGTTCTTGCAGTATGACAGTGATCTTTGTTACATTTTCTCAGATTCAATAAAACAACAGCTGTGATTTACTTTGATTTGAAGGCTTTTGTCAGGCATAAAGTGCCCAAGTAATTTAACTCCCCACCCTGTACTAACTTCCATCTGGCTGAGTACTGTACGACTGATAAATGAAGATTCATCTTAAGAACAATGCTCAGATTTTTGATTCTTCAGTAACAGTTTACTGCTGGACAGGTTCTGAAGTTCACGAAAATGATTCCGGGATTGGAATGCTTGTCGTAAGAGGAGCATTTGACTGTTCTGGGCCTGTATATAGGCTTTCGTTAGTCTCATGAGACCATGGATTTGCGCTTTGGAAGGTTTCCAGGGTGCAAGCCTGGGCAAGGTTGTACGGAAGACCAGCAGTTGCCCGTGCTGCAAGTCTCCCCTCTCCACGACACCAATGTTGTCTAAGGGAAGGGCATTAGGACCCATACAGCTTGGCACCGGTGTCATTGCAGAGCAATGTGTGGTTAAGTGCCTTGCTCAAGGACACACACGCTGCCTCAGCCAAAGCTCAAACTAGCAGCCTTCAGATCACTAGACGAACGCCTTAACCACTTGGCCACGCGCCAACACACTGGGCCTGTACTCACTGGAAATCAAAAGAATGAGGGGATCTCATTGAAACCCATGGAATTTTGAAACGAGTCAGTAGAGTGGATGTGGAGAGGATGTTTCCTATGGAGGGGGAGGCTAAAACCAGAGGACACAACCTCAGAACAGAGGGGTGTAGGGTTGCCAACTGTCGTGTATTAGCAGGGACATCCCATATATTGGGCTAAATTGGTTTGTCCCATATGGGACCGCCCTTGTCCTGTATTTCCCCTGCGAAGGCAGAGCGTTCCTATGAAACCTTCCATGCCAAAATGACGTAAAGCAAAGAAGCAATTACCATTAATTTATATGGGAAAAATTTTTGAGCGTTCCCAGACCCCAAAAAATAACCTACCAAATCATACCACAACACATTAAACCTAAAATAACACTAACATTTAGTAAAAGCAGGAATGATATGATAAATGCACAGCCTATATAAAGTAGAAATAATGTATGGACAGTGTAGTCGGGAAGATTAGGCCAAAACCAATTTGTAGAAAAAAATCGGCACGTACACGCATGCGCTCACAGGTAACCGCGCAAGGCTTCATGGTCATGGTAGTCTTTCTCGGGGTAAACACAAGTGTCCCGTATTTGACTGCTACTTTTGTCCCTTATTTGGGAGTGAGAAAGTTGGCAACCCTAGGGGGGTGTCCTTTTAGAATGGAGATGAGGAGGAATTTCTTGAGCCAGTAAGTTGTTAATCTGTGGAATTTTGTTGCCAAAGGCAGCGGTGAAGGCCAAGTGATTAGGTATATTTAAGAAACAGGTTGATAGATTCTTGATTAGTCAGGGCATGAAGGCAAGAGATTGGGTCAGAGAGGGAAAATGGATCAGCCATGATGAAATGGCAGAGCAGACTCGATGGGCCAAATGGCCTAATTCTACTCCTATATGGTATGGTCTGAGTGCATTAAAATCTGAGTTAGTTTCTTATTGTCATAGAGGTATGGTGTAAAATAGGTACGTGTAGCATGGTAGCAGCATAATGATATGATTACGGGGAGAACATACAAACTCCTTACAGACAGCTGTGGGAATTGAACATGAGTTGCTGGCACTGTAGTGACATTATCATGTTACGATGCCAGTGATAGTCATAGTCATACTTTATTGATCCCGAGGGAAATTGGTTTTCGTTACAGTTGCACCATAAATAATAAATAGTAATAAAACCATAAATAGTTAAATAATAATATGTAAATTATGCCAGGAAATAAGTCCAGGACCAGCCTATTGGCTCAGGGTGTCTGACCCTCCAAGGGAGGAGTTGTAAAGTTTGATGGCCACAGGCAGGAATGACTTCCTGTGACGCTCTGTGGAATGAGTCTCTGGCTGAATGTACTCCTGTGCCCACCCAGTACATTATGTAGTGGATGGGAGACATTGTCCAAGATGGCATGCAACTTGGACAGCATCCTCTTTTCAGACACCACCGTCAGAGAGTCCAGTTCCATCCCCACAACATCACTGGCCTTATGGATGAGTTTGCTGATTCTGTTGGTGTCTGCTACCCTCAGCCTTCTGCCCAGCACACAACAGCAAACATGATCGCACTGGCCACCACAGACTCGTAGAACATCCTCAGCATCGTCCGGCAGACGTTAAAGGACCTCAGTCTCCTCAGGAAATAGAGACAGCTCTGTCCCTTCTTGTAGACAGCCTCAGTGTTCTGCAGATTCATCTCCTGCTGCTGCCTGTAAGGAGTTTGCATGTTCCTCCCCGTGACCATGTCGGTTTCCTCCTGGTGTTCAGGTTTTGTCCCACATTCCACAGATGAACCAGTTGGAAGGTTAATTGGTCTTTATAAATAGTCCTGTGAATAGGATAAGGATAAATCCATGGATTGCTGGAGGATGCGGCTCGTTGGGCTGGAAGGGCCTGTTCTGTGCTGTATCTCTAAATAAACACATAAATAAATACATAAAAGTATACCGCATTGTGGTGCTTCCTTAAACTCTCAGCTGAAATCCCTGGAACATGACTTAATCTCAACCTTCTGACCTCAAGGCTAGAGTGCTACCAGCTGAAAATAATTAGCACAATGGTGGGGCAAATACCAAAATGTATTTGTCCTGACCTTGTCATAATTATCCTCAGGCTTTTTCAATGTGTCTTTCAAGTTTCAAAGTTAACTATGTTCAGAAAGTCATAAGATATAGGAGGATAATTAGGCCATTCAGCCCATCAAATGTGCTGCACAAATCATGGCTGATTTAGTATTCCTCTCAACTGCATTCTCCTGTCTTTTCCTCATAACTTTTGACACCCTGACTAATCAAGAACTCATCAACCTCTGCATAAAGCTGGTGTTCCCAAACTTAAGCAAAGGATCTGTGCACCCTGGACTGGGAACCCCTGGCTTAAAATATACACAATGGCTTTGAACGATCATTCTCAGCACAAAATACTCTGCAGATGCCGGGGTCAAAGTGACACTCACAACACGTTGGAGGAACTCAGCAGGTCGGGCAGCATCCACGGAAACGATCATTCAGCGTTTCGGGCTGGAACCCTTCGTCAGGACTGAAGAGGGAAGGGGCAGAGGCCCTATAAAGAAGGTGGGGAGGTGATAGGCAGGAAAGGTGAAGAAGGAATAGGGGAATCTTCTACAAGCCCACTGACTCTCATAACTACCTCAACTATACCTCTTCCTACCCTGCCACATGCAAAAATACCATTCCCTATTCCCAGTTCCTCCGTCTCCGCCGCATCTGCTCCCAAGATGAGGCTTTCCGTTCCAGGACATCTCAAGTGTCTTCTTTCTTTAAAGATGGTGGTTTCCCTTCTACCGTCATCAAAGATGCCCTCACCCGCATCTCCTCCATTTCTCGCACTTCGGCCCTCACCCCATCCTCCCGCCACCAGAGCAGGGGCAGAGTTCCCCTTGTCCTCACCTACCACCGCACCAGCCTCCGGATCCAGCACATTATCCCCCGCAACTTCCACCACCTTCAGCAGGACCACTGAGCACACCTTTCCCTCTCCACCCCTCTCCACTTTCTGCAGTCCCCCCGCGACTCCCTGGTCCACACGTCCCTCCCCACAGATCTCCCACCCGGCACTTATCCCTGTAAGTGTAAGTGCTACACCTGTCCCTACACCTCTTCTCTTGCCACCATTCAGGGCCCCAAACGGTCCTTCCAGGTGAGACAACACTTCACTTGTGAGTCTGTTAGGGTCATCTATTGCATCCGGTGCTCCCGGCGCGGCCTCCTCTACATCGGTGAAACCCGACACAGATTGGGGGACCGCTTCGTCGAGCACCTCCACTCCGTCCGCCACAACAGACAGGATCTCCTGGTTGCCACCCACTTCAACTCGGCTTCACATTCCCATTCGGCTATGTCCATACGTCCTCTACTACCATGATGAGGCCAAACTCAGGTTGGAGGAACAACACCTCATATACCATCTAGGTAGTCTCCAGCCCCTTGGTATTATAGGGCCTCTGCTCCTTCCCTCTTCAGTCCTGACGAAGGGTTCCGGCCCGAAACACCGACCGATCTTTTCCACGGATGCTGCCCGACCTGCTGAGTTCCTCCAGCGTGTTGTGAGAGTTAAATAATCATTCTTTCGGCCTGTCTGACATTATTTGGTAGAAGGAATATTGTCCAGTTTGGGACATAATAGGACAGGGAGCCTCAAAACAGAGGGGTGTTCCTCAGCGATAGCATGGAAGCTGTCGAGTTTAGTAGCTCAAATTTTAACACTGCCAATGTTTTGAATGCACGGCTTCCTTGATCTGAAATGGGGAGTAATGCCAGCCTGTGAAGAAAAGCAGCATATTCCAGAGGCACTGGGCTGGCACAGCAAATTCACCAGTGGTGTGGACAGAATAAGGAAGAGCAAAGTCTTTCTAATCTACAGTGCATGTCTTAAACAGCAATTACTGGCTGTATCATTAAAAGATCAGAAACAAAATTAGACTGGCCACGGTTTTGGCTCCTTTGCCATTCCAGTCAATAATTTATTTATATTTTGCACTGAGTCCTGCAGAGAATACCATTAATATCAATGGTAGCAACAAGTGGCAGGATAGCAGATCAGCACAGCGGCTTAGCATAATACTTTAGTGTCAGTGTCCAAGGTGTTGAGCCTTTTAGCTTTTAGTTGTGCTCAAAGGATGTGAATGTTTCTGCCAAGGGTGGTATTTATTGCCTATGTCTAGTTGACCTTGAGGAGCAGCTAGTAAATTGCCGTGGTGCAGATGTATTACTGGTGTCATCTCAGGACACCTTGCAGTTGGCCACATTGTTTATAGACCCAATAGCCAGCTTTACTTCCAAGCAGCCCATCCAAAGTTTAACTCCAAAGTAAATTTATTATCAAAATGCATATAAGTTACCATATACTAGCTTGAGATTCATTTTCTTGCCGGCATGTACAGTAAAATGAAGGAATACAAAATAATTTCTGAGCACAAATTTATAAAAAGAATTAATACATTAAATAGACCGACAGACAACCAATGTGCAAAGGAAGACAAATCGTGTGAATAAAAAAATATAATTAAGAATGAGTTGTAGAGTCTGAAAATGTGTTAGACAGGAATCAGAATCAGAATCAGGTTTATTATCAATGGCATGTGACATGAAATTTGTTAACTTAGCAGCAGCAGTTCAATGCAATACATAATTGGATTGAGAGGCAGGATTTATGAACATTCGGAGAGATATAATTAGGAATATTCAGCATGGCTTTGTCAAGGGCAGGTCGTGACTTATGAACCTGATGGAACTTTTTGAGGATGTGACTAAACACATTGATGAAGGAAGAGCAGTAGATGTAGTATATATGGATTTCAGCAAAGCATTTGATAAAGTACCCCATATGAGGCTTATTGCGAAAGTAAGGAGGCATGGGATCCAAGGGGACATTGCTTTGTGGATCCAGAACTGGCTTGCCCACAGAAGGCAAAGAGTGGTTGTAGACGAGTCATATTCTGCATGGAGGTCGGTGACCAGTGGTGTGCCTCAGGGATCTGTTCTGGGACCCTTACTCTTTGTGATTTTTATAAATGACCGGGATGAGGAAGTGAAGGGACAGTTTAATAAGTTTGCTGGTGACACAAAGGTTGGAGATGTTGTGGATAGTGTGGAGGGCTGTCACAGGTTACAGCGGGATATTGATAGGATGCAAGACTGGACTGAGGAGTGGCAGATGGAGTTCAACCCAGATAAGTGTGAAGTGGTTCATTTTGGTAGGTCAAATATGATGGCAGAATATAGTATTAATGGTAAGACTCTTGGCAGTGTGCAGGATCAGAGGGATCTTGGGATCCAAGTTAATAGGAAGCTCAAAGTTGCTGCGCATGTTGACTCTGAGGTTAAAAAGGCTTACGGTGTATTGTCCTTCATCAATCGTGGAATTGAATTTAGGAGCCAAGAGGTAATGTGGCAGCTACATAGGACCCTGGTCAGACCCCATTTGGAGTACTGTGCTCAGTTCTGGTCGCCTCACTGCAGGAAGGATGTGGAAACCATAGAAAGGGTGCAGAGGAGATCTACAAGGATGTTGCCTGGATTGGGGAGGATGCCTTATGAGAATAGATTGAGTGAACTTGACCTTTTCTCCTTAGAGCGACGAAGGATGTGCGGTGACCTAATAGAGGTGTATAAGATGATGAGAGGCAGTGATTGTGTGGATAGTCAGAGGCTATTTTCCAGGTCTGAAATGGTTGCCACAAGAGGGCTCAGGTTTAAGGTGCTTGGGAGTAGCTACAGAGAAGATGTCAAGGATAAGTTTTTTACGCAGAGAGTGGTGAGTGGATGGAATGGGCTGCCAGCAACGGTGGTGGAGGCAGATGCGATAGGGTCTTTTAAGAGATATTTGGATAGGTACATGGAGTTTAGAAAAATAGAGGGCTATGGGTAAGCCTAATAGTTTCTAAGCTGGGACATATTTGGCACAACTTTGTGGGCCGAAGGGTCTGTATTGTGCTGTAGGTTTTCTATGTTTCTATGTCTCTAATCTAGCAGAGAGGAAAACAAAAATAAAATTTAAAAAATAGTAATAATAAATAAGTAAATCAAATACAGTATATGTATATTGAAAAGATTTTTTTAAAAAACATGCAAAAACAGAAATACTGTATATTAAAAAAAAAGAGAGGTAGCGTCCAAAGCTTTAATGTCCATTTAGGAATCGGATGGCAGAGGGGAAGAAGCTGTTCCTGAATCACAGAGTGTGTGCCTTCAGGCTTCTGTAACTTCTACCTGATGGTAACAGTGAGAAAAGGGCATGCCTGGGATGCTGGAGGTCCTTAATAATGGACGCTGCTTTTCTGAGACACCGTTCCCTGAAGATGTCCTGGGTTCTTTGAGGGCTGTACCCAAGATGGAAATGACTAGATTTACAACCTCCTGCAACTTCTTTCGGTCCTGTGCAATAGCCCCTCCATACCAGACAGTGACGCAGCCTGTCAGAATGCTCTCCATGGTACAACTATAAAAGTTTTTGAGTGTATTTGTCGACATGCCAAATCACTTCAAACTCCTAATAAAGTATAGCCGCTGCCTTGCCTTCTTTATAAATATATCAATATGTTGGGACAAGGTTAGATCCTCAGAGATCTTGACACCCAGGAACTTGAAACTGCTCACTCTCTCCACTTCTGATCCCTCTATGAGGATTGGTGTGTGTTCCTTCATCTTACCCTTCCTGAAGTCCACAATCAGCTCTTTCGTCTTACTGACGTTGAGTGCCAGGTTGGTGCTGCAGCACCATTCCACTAGTTGGTATATCTCACTCCTGTACGCCCTCTCGTCACAACCTACAATGGGTGTATCGAGGGCAAATTTATAGATGGTATTTGAGCTATGCCTAGCCACACAGTCATGGGTATAGAGAGAATAGAGCAGTGGGCTAAGCACACACTCCTGAGTTGCACCAGAGTTGATTGTTAGTGAGAAGGAGATATTATCACCAATCTGCACAGATTGTGGTTTTCCAGTTAAGAAGTTGAGGATCCAATTGCAGAGAGTGGTACATTGGCCCAGGTTCTGCAACTTCTCAATCAGGATTGTGGGGATGATGGTATTAAATGCTGAGCTATAGTCGATGAACAACATCCTGACGTAGGTGTTTGTGTTGTCCAGGTGGTCTAAAGCCATGTGGAGAGCCATTGAGATTACATCTGCCATTAACCTATTGTGGCGATAGGCAAATTGCAATGGGTCCAGGTCCTTGCTGAGGCAGGAGTTCAGTCTAGTCATGACCAACCTCTCAAAGCATTTCATCACTGTCGATGTGAGTGCTACCGGGCGATGGTCATTAAGGCAGCCCACATTATTCTTCTTAGGCACTGGTATAATTGTTGTCTTTTTAAAACAAGTGGGAACTTCCACCTGTAGCGGTGAGAGGTTGAAAATGTCCTTGAGTACTCCCGCTAGTTGGTTGGCACAGATTTTCAAAGCCTTACCAGATACTCCATCAGGACCTTCAGCCTTGCAAGAGTTCACTCTCTTTAAAGACAGTCTAACATCGGCCTCTGAGACAGAGATCACAGGGTCATCAGGTGCAGCAGGGATCTTCACAGCTGAAGTTGTGTTATCCCTTTCAAAGCGAGCATAGAAGGCATTGAGTTCATCTGGTAGTAAAGCGTCACTGCCATTCATGCTATTGGGCTTTGCTTTGTAGGAAGTATTATCTTGCAGACCCTGCCAGAGTTGCCGTACATCTGATGTCGCCTCCAACCTCATTCAAAATTGTCTCTTGGCCCTTGAGATAGCCCTCCGCAAATCATACCAGGTTTTCTGGTACAGGCCTGGGTCACCAGACTTGAATGCCACAGATCCAGCCTTCAGCAGATGACGTACCTCCTGGTTCATCCACGGCTTTTGGTTTAGGAATGTACAATAAGTCTTTGTAGGCTCACACTCATCCACCCAGGCTGTTGCCCCAGGAGCCTGAAGGTGAAGGCACACACTCAGAGATTCAGGAACAGCTTCTTCCCCCTTGCCATCTGATTTCTGAATGGACATTGAACCCGTGAACACTACCTCACTACTTTTTTATTTCTGATATTTTGCACTACTTATTTTAACTGAACTATTTAATGGACACACACTTAATGTAACTCATTTTTTCCTCTATATTTATTTATCATGCATTTAATTGTATTGCTGCCATGGATACCCTCCACTGTGCATCTTTAGAAGTTCATTAACGTTTTTGGTGACATGTTGAATCTACACAAAAAAAAGTGCCTTCTTTGTGAGATCACTCTTGATGGTCCCAGCACAGTTTCTCTAAAACAAGGGTTCCCAACCTGACCCCTTGCCTAATGGTATTGACCCATGGTAGAAAAAAAAGAGTTGGTAACCCTTAGCACCAAAGAATTTTCACACAACATATATGTTTAGTACAACAACCAGCAGTTTCACAGTCACTATTTTCTATACTAGCAATTTATTCTGCATATTTTGAACAGAATTCAAATTTCACTGCCCTGCTCAGATTTGAATTATTCCTTTACATTGGAGTGGTCTTTGACTATTGCCTAAATTTCCTGGTGACCTTGGACACTTGCTGTTGGAAATTTCCTGTTATTTCTGTAGTGGTTTGGGGAGACCATAGACATAGGCTTTAGAACAGAAGTCTTAAATCTAGTACAAGTGCATGCTTGCATTCTTATGGCATTTCTCACCTTCCCATTGGGGAATTACTTCTTGCAGTAAGGTGTAAAACACAGCAGCAAGTTTGCATATGAACGGCACTTTGCTCATGATGATATAATCTGCTTAATGATGCTGTACAGAGGGGAAGCTATCGGCTGGAACATCCCTGTTCCTTTTTGAAGCAGTGCTCTGATTAACATCTCTGTCAAAGGGCAGCAAGGGGCAGTGGTGAATTAGCCTAGATATTTTATATTGAGGTCTCTGGAGTTGGATACTGGAAGTAAACCTTACAACTGAAAGCTGATGATGCAGCCTGCACTGAGTGCTCACAAAAATGACAGAGATGGAATTCTGTCTAAGTTACAACATCACTTTATATCTCTTCACAATTATCACCATTATGTGCCGTGTCGTATGACGTGGGCGACCGTGGTCCTTTTGATTATGATTGTTCATAACAAATTTTTCTTCAGAATTGGTTTGCCATAGCCTTTTTCGGAGCACTGTCTTTATAAGACGGGGGACCCCAGCCATTACCAATACTCTTCAGAGACAGTCTCCCTGTCATCAGTGGTCGCGTAACTGTGATATGTATCAATCTATATGCGACCATCTACCTCCTGCTCCATGGCTTCATCTGACCCCGATCAGGGCTGGGGATGGTACTAAGCAGGTGCTACACCTTGCCCAAGGGTGACCTGCAAGCTAGTGGAGGGAAGGAACACCTTATATCTCCTTTAGCAGAGACATATCTTCACCCCATCACCCATCCTTTCACTCTGATTAAAGTAAATTCAGAAGGATGCAAAATCTAGACATATTGTGATTTGTGATGGCATGTTAGTATAACGCTATTACAGTACCAGTAACCCGGGTTCATTTCCCACCACTGTACTGGAATCCCTGATAAGAGTCTTGGTCTGAAACACCGACTCTATTCCTTTCCATTGCTGCGGCCTGATTTGCTGAGCTCCTCCAGCACTTTATGTGCGTTGCTCTAGATTTATGGCATCTGCAGATTTTCTTCTGTTTGTACCTGCATGCTAGTCTTTGTGAATAATGCACTAGGTCACCCGAAGGATGGAGTTACCTTTGATGATGGCAGATCTTATTGTCTATCTCCAATCTTTCCTGAACTAAGAAGCAACTATGAATCAACCACTCCCTTAGGAATAGAGTTCCCTAGGTTGATTAATTGGATAAATTAATCAACCTGATAAAAGTCAGGTTGATTAATTGTGGCAGAACGGTAGCGTAATGCTTTACAGCACTAACGTTCCCGGTTCAATTCCCACTGCTGTCTGTAAGGAGTTTGTATGCTCTCCATGTGACCGCCTGCATTTCCTCCGGGTGCTCCCACATTCCAAAGACATGCGAGTTAATAGGTTAATTGGTCACCTGGGTGTAATTGAACAGTGTGGGCTCGTGGGCCAGAAAGGCCTGTAACTGCGGTAGCTCCAAATGAAACAAAAGTAAAGTCAGGCTGTTCGGACAATAAGATTCTTGGAGTAAGAAGAGTCGAAGTAAAAGGGAACAACAATCCAGATTTTGAAGCTGTTTATCTTCAGCAAAGGGGGATGTGGTATAACAGGAGCCAAGTTTAACTAAACTGAATTATAATTTAAAACTGTCAGCTACTTTCCGTGACTTCACTATTTGAATGAACTCAGGATGACTAAACAATACAGCATTTTCAATCATCCTAAATGGATCTGGAACTAGCCATCTAGGGAAGAATTGCTCAGTTAAGTTTCTCTTTCATATTTAGCAGCTCTGATATTTTAACCATTAGGCATCTGTACCAAGGGATATTAATGGGAATATTACTTGGATTTAAATTTGATTCTAGTTCATTGGCTACTTCCTTAATAATCCTAAACACAAAATACTCTGCAGATGCTGAGTGTTCCTTAATAATCCTGTGGTTAATTGGATATACAGTAGAGACGATTCTACCTGGCTTCATCGCAGCCTGGTATGGAGCCTCTAATGGGCAGAATCACAAGGGGCTGCAGAGGTATAGCCTCAGCCAACTCTCGCAGGCACAATCCTCCCCACTACCGAGCATGTCTTCAAGGGGCAGCACCTCAAGAAGGCGGTATCCGTCATTAAGGACCCACACCATCTTGGGCATATACTCTTAACATTACAGCCATCAGGGAGGAGGTGCAGGAACCTGAGGACCAACACTCAATGATTTGTGAACAGCTTCTTTCTCTCCTCTATTAGGTTTCTAAACCGTCTATAAACCCGTGAACACTGCCTCATAATTCAGTTTTTTTGCGTTATTTATTTACTTTTGTGATTCTTAGATTTTTATGTCTTTGTACTGCTGCTGCGAAAGGACAAATTTCAGAACCAGAAACAAATTTATTATTACTGATAGATGATGTGAAAGGTGTTGTTTTGTGGCAGCAGGATTACCATATGGCAGTGATAATAAACGTGATTCTGATTCAGATATATCCCCACTTTTCTGAAATTATTGCCAATTACATAGATTTGTCTTATCACATTGCCTGATAGGGTAACAAACCAGAATAATTATTTAAGCCTTTCCCAACTGTGGAAGTTACTGTTAGGTAAAAGTTCTGTTGTACTACTGCAGGGAATACGTCAAGTCATTATCAATAGTACCAACCCACTTGAATGATCCATAAAGTTATTCCGCCCCTGAACAGTTTGCATTGGAAGGGGAGTGTCTGGTCCAGAATGAGATTAGACGGACTTTGTCAATAGGTGCAAGAGTACATTGATACAGAATTGAACTTTATTGAGTGGGTAGCATTATTCTTTTGATATCAACCCGACAGACTGATATGCATTTATATGACATTGTCTTTAGCTAGTTTTTTCAAAGGGTTTTTTTAACAATTGAAATATCAGTTAAAATGTTTGAACTTCAAAGTTCAAAGTTCAAAGCAAATTTATTATCAAAGAACATATATGTCACCATATAATACCCCAAAATTCATTTTCTTGGGGGCATTCACAGTAGAATGAAAAAAATGCAATATTATCAATGAAAAACTACACACAAAGACAGACAAATAACCCATCTGCAGAAGAAGACAAACTGTGCAAAAAAAAAATGCTCTGAATATGAGTTGTAGAATCCTTGAAAATGAGTCCATGGGTTGTGGAATAAGTTCACAACTGAGGTGAATGGAGTTATCTACTCTTCAGTAGCTGATGATTGAACTGTTCCTGATTTTGGTGGTGTAGGACCTAAGGTTCCTCCTTGATGATGGCAGCAGTATGAAGTGAGCATGACCTGGACGATGTGGTATAGGCTTATTTCTTGAGGCAGCAATGCTTGTAGATGTGCTGAATGGTGGGGAGGGCTTTTCTTATGATGGACTGAGTTTTTCCATTCAAGGGCATTGGTGTTTCCATACTAGGCCGTGATGCAACTGGTCAGAATATATCTCCATTGTACTTCTATAGAAGTTTGTAGAAAGAAAGGAATTGCCATTGTTTCTGGATGGATGCAGGGTTTTGTCCCAAAGCATCAACAATTCCTTTCCTCCCAAAGTTGCTGCTCAGTTCCTCCAGCAGATTACTTGTGATTTGTTCTACTCAAGAACTAGCAAGGCTGCTTGAATGAATATGTTATCTGAAGACTAACTTTTCCTGATAGACAATGCAGTCTCTCAGTAGAACTCTCTCGTCCTATTGGAATAGGATGAGCCTGCAACCTCCTAACTTGACAGTGTTGCCATTGAGCCATGGGAGACGCTTCAAAAAGCTTCACATTAAAAGCAACTCCGCATAGTCTTGTACTTAGTTTAAGCTGAGAGTTCAATACAACAAAGATAGAGTGAAAGAAAAAAAAGATTAGTTTTATTTGTCCTATGTATATTGAAACCTACAGTAAAATACATCATTTTTGTCAAATCAAATGTGCAAGGATTGTGCTGGGCAGCCTGTAAGTGTCGCCAAGCTTCTGGCACCAACATAACATGCCCACTACTCACTAACTCTAGCCATACGTTTGGTAACGTCGGCAGAAACCAGAGCACCCAGAGGCAACCCCTGCAGCCACAGCAAGAATATGCAAATTCCTTACGTACAGTGGCAGGAATTGTACTCCAATCTTACAGCTAATGTTGTAGAGCACTGCACTAACTGCTACACTATCGTGCTGCCCTGCAAAGTCAAAAGTAGTATATTTAGATAGACCTTATATGGTTCCATCACGATGATGTAAAGTGTGCCAAGTTCATTCTGTGCTCAGTCCAAGATTTTGACTTGTACATCAATTAAAAGTAAGCAATGGATTTATATTTTCACTAGTTGAAAAACTTTGAACATTCTCTGGAAAACTTGGAACATTCTCTATGTAACTGTCACTGTTTTTCAAAAGTAATAAATTAGCCAAGAAAGATTTGGGACTTCCGAAGATCATGACCAATTACCTGGCCAAGAAAAATTTGGGACATCTGACGATCATGGCCAAACACTTTTAACCTGAATTTCTTTTATGCTTGAGTTGCCTCTTTCATTCTCACTTTCAAGAGGACCTAGCAAGAGCACAATAAAGTGAAGGCCAAGTTCTTCAATTTGACATTGAATAGGACAAAGTTGCATAGTGGATAGCATAATCCTATCACAACGCCAGTGATCCGGGTTCAATTTCTGATGCTGTCTGTAAGGGGTATGTTTTCACCATGACCATGTGGGTTTTCTCTGGATGCTCCAGTCTTCTCCCACATTCCAGAGATGGACAGGTTGGTAGGTTACTTGGAGTACTGCGCTCAATTCTGGTCACCACACTACAGGAAGGATGTGGAAACCACAGAAAGGGTGCAGAGGAGATTGACAAGGATGTTGCCTCGATTGGGGAGCTTCCCTAAGAGAATAGGTTGAGTGAACTTTGCCCTTTCTCCTTGGAGCAACAGAGGATGAGAGGTGACCTGACAGAGGTGTACAAGATGATGAGAGGCATTGATCGTGTGGATAGTCAGAGGCTTTTTCCCAGGGCTGAAATGGCTAGCACAAGAGAGCATAGTTTTAAGGTGCTTGGAAGTAGGTACAGAGGAGATGTCAGGGGTAAGTTTTTTATGCAGAGAGTGGTGAGCACATGGAATGGGCTGCCGGCAGTGGTGGTGGAGGTGGAAACGATAGAGTCTTTTAAGAGACTCCTGGATAGGTAAATGGAGCTTAGAAAAATAGAGGGCTCTGAGTAAGTTTAGGTAGTTCTAAGGTAAAGAAACGTTCGGCACAACTTTTTAGGCTGGAGGGTTTGTATTGTGCTGTAAGTTTTCTATGTTTCTATGTTAATTGGTCACATGGGTGTAATTGGGCGGTGTGGGCTCATTGGGGCGGAAGAACCTGTTCTCGCACTGTTTCCAAATAATAAATAAAAAAACAATCTGAATTTATGTTGCCTCTTTACTATGATAAAATCTCAAGAGACTTCAAAGTTTAGTCCAAAATAATCAAAGTATATATATGTCACCATATGCAACCCTCCTCGTAGGCATACTCAATAAATCCATAATAGAATAATAACACAATAGAATTAATGAAAGACTGCAGAGGAGAATTGATAAAGTAGAATTGTTTCTGAGCTACATAAGGAGGTGTTGAGGGTAATTATGGTCCTGGTGCACTGCATATGTTACTAGAATACTAACTCTGAAGTTAAGGATAACATTCAGGGGACTGAGTTCAAATCTTGCGATGCCATCAGTGTAGATTACTTTCAGTTGATAATCTTTACTTTACTTTATTGTTGCCAACCAATTGATACTAGAATGTACAATCATCACAGCGATATTTGATTCTCTACTTCGCACTTCCTGAAGTACAAATTGGTAGTAAATAATAAAAATTTAAGTTATAAATCATAAATAGAAAATAGAAAAGGGAAAGTAAGGTAGTGCAAAAATCTGAGAGGCAGGTCCGGATATTTGGAGGGTATGGCCCAGATCCATTCAGCAGTCTTATCACAGTTGGAAAGAAGCTGTTCCCAAATCTGGCCATACGAGTCTTCAAGCTCCTGAGCCTTCTCCCGGATGGAAGAGGAACGAAAGGTGTGTTGGCTGAGTGGGTTGTGTCCTTGATTATCCTGGCAGCACTGCTCCGACAGCGTGCGGTGTAAAGTGAGTCCAAGGATGGAAGATTGGTTTGTCTGATGTGCTGCACCGTGTTCACAATCTTCTGCAGCTTCTTCCGGTCTTGGACAGGACAACTTCCATACCAGGTTGTGATGCACCCTAAAAAATGCTTTCTACGGTGCATCTATAAAAATTAGTGAGGGTTTTAGGGGACAGGCCAAATTTCTTTAGCTTTCTCAGGAGGTAAAGGTGCTGGTGGGCCTTCTTGGCAGTGGACTCTGCTTGGTTGGACCAAGTCAGGTCATTTGTGATATTGATTTGTGATAATCTTGAGTGCTTTTGATGGAAAGAACTGCTGTTCTTCATAAGAATGACCACAAAACTATTGGATTGCTGGAAAAGCTTATCTGCTTTGCTAATGTTCTTTGGGGTTGCAAATATGCCATCCTCATTAGATGGCATAATGCTACAGAACACTACAGCATAGATCCTTTCACCCATCCATTCTGTGCTGAAATGTTAGTCTTTCCAGTCCCATCCACCCACACCTGGGCCAAAGCCCACCATCACCCTCCAGTCCTTATACTTACCCAAATCTCTCTTAAATGTTGAAATCAAACCTGCATTCACTGCTTCCACTGGCAGCTTGTTCCAAACTCGCACCACCTTTGCATGGAATTTTCCCTCATGTTCCCCTCAATCCTTTCACTTTTTAGCTTTAACCTATAACGTCTAGTTCTAGTCTCACCCAACCTCAGTCGGTTAAGACAAGAAAATCTGCAGATGCTGGAAATCCAAGCAACACACACAAAATGCTGGAGGAACTCTGCAGGTCAGGCAGCATCTATAGAAAAGAGTAAACAGGCGACATTTCAGGCCGAGACCCTTCATCGGTACTGGTGAAGGGTCTCGGTCTGAAATGCTGACTGTTTACTCTTTTCCATAGATGCTGCCTGACCTGCTGAATTCATCCAGCATTTCATGTGTTCCTCAGTGGAAAACTCTTGCTTCTATTAAACCTATGCATACTCCTCATTGTTTTGTATACCTGTATCAAATCTCCCCTCATTCTCCTACACTCCAGGGAATAGGCTTAATCTATTCAATCTTTCCTTATAACTTAGGTTCTCCAGTCCCGGCAACATCCTTGTAATTTTTCTCTGTACATTTTCAGTCCTATTGATACCTTTCCTGTAAGTAGGTCATCACAAATGTGCACACAGTACTCCAAATGTGGAAGGGGGGATGTACCCATGATGGGTTTAGGAGAGGAGTATCAGATTTACACAGTATTGGTAAAAAAAAAAGCTTCAAAGGTTAGAATCAGAGCACAATCAGGTGATAGGTTAGGTTGTGGTATGAGAATGCCAAGTAGGGGTTCTCAACTTTTTTTATGTCATGGACCCCTGCCATTAACTGAGGAGTCCTCTGTCCCCAGTTTGGGAACTCCTGATGCCAAGTCTGTGTATGTGTATGTATATGTATGTTTGTGTTTGTGTATGCGTATGCGTGTATAATTATGGGACAATTTACAATGACCAATGAACCTACTGACCGGTACATCTTTGGACTGTGGGAGGAAACCAGAGCACCCGGAGGAAAGACGGAGAAAAACGTGTGTGTGGTGTATAGTGTGTAGCTGTATGCCTGGTGGTATTTTTAGGGTGTTTGTGTTTATGTACAATTGTTGGTGTATGTGTGATAATGTATTTCTTCAGGGTGTGTGTGTTGTGTCTAGTGCGATGTGTACACCTTTAATGTGTGTGCTTGTGAGAGAAGAGAAGAAAGTGAAAGAGGATTGTACACAAGCATTTACTACTTTTATCTGGTGTCTCTTATAGACCTATTTTTAATTTGTTCCGTTCACATGGTTACCTGGGCAACCACAGGCAAATTAACTGATTAAACCTTGCTTGTTCAGGCAATTAGACTTTATCATGTATTTATTTCAAATCTAGTTCAGAGGTAAAAAAAAAGCAGCTTGCAATCCTATTAACTTGCAGACACTATTTATAAACAGGGATGGGGAAAACTTCTTCAGATTGACAGATGAAGGGACATTAAAACTGTTACTGCTCCTGTATTTTCTCCTTGACTAGAGCTTTGCACGACGACCCCCAGTGAATGGGGCAAATTTAGCAAATGGAACTTGCCTGTAAATGTCAAGCGAGCTGTCAGGGGTACTCATGTCATGCAATAGGTTGTTAAGGCTTCAGCTTCGATGTTAGTGCCAGTGTGTCAAGGTTAGCAGAACTCCAAAGAGACATCCAAACACAAGAGATTCTGGTTGTTCTCCCTATTTAGTTGAAAAATGTTTCCTCACCCATGCAAGGAGACATCATCAGTGCGCTGTTGATTCTGGTGTGTCCTCTGAATGCTTGGCCTTTATATACAGTCGACCTTCACTAATCCGACTACCTGTAATCCGGTTCCTTCGATTATCCGGCACTGATTTCAAATTTTCCACGCAACTGTAATTTCAAAATTTCCCGGGCCAGCGTACCAATCTGCCGCGGTTATGCTAGATCTGTTCACATGTTGGCACGCTCTTGTAAGCACAGACAGGCGATTCCTGCTTGTTTTTCTGCATTTATTAATAGCATTGGCTCTTTTTTTTAGCCCCAATTATGGCCCCAGTGAGTAAAAGAAATGCACCTCATGCTGTGAAGAGAAAACACCGCACATTATCCATTAAAGATAAGGTTGAACTCTTGAAAAAAACTGGACTGTGGTGTATCGGTGAGAGGTTTGTCCGAGTGTTACAACATTGGCTCTTCCACAGTGTACGATATAAAGAAACAGAAAGAAAAACTGCTACATTTTTTTGCTGATAGTGGCTCAAAGAAACAGATGTGTGTAAGAAAAACAATGAAAGATGGAAGAAGTTTAGAACTAGATAAAGTGCTGACAACGTGGTTTAATCTTCATGTAAGTGAAGGTGAGCTATCTGGAGATCTGGTGAAGGAACAAGCAACTTTTCTGTATAAGTTAATTCCTATACATTTACATTTACCTGTACTCTTTATTTTATCTGTGCCTGTGCAGTATATTACTTTATTAACATTTCACTTGCTACTCATTTAATATTTCTGTTTCATTATTATCTGATTTGTACTGATTTACATGATATTTTAAAGGTATGATGAGGCGGTTAGCTATTGCTTAATGTGATCCTTCTGTAGTTCGGCATTTTTACTAATCCGGCACTCCTCAGGTCCCAGTGGTGCCGGATTAGTGAAGGTCGACCTGTACTTTTCAATCAGCGATTGGCCGTCATTTCAGAAACTTAGTTGTGATGTGAGGAGGAAATCTCATTGCTGATTGGCAGTGTGGCAGACTTTGTGCATCGTGGTCTGGAATTTTGCCCACATCGGCTCAAAACTAGGATCAAGCATTTGCAGGGCACAGCAGAATCAACAGTGCTCTGACAATGCCACCGCACATGGTGACGGGACTTTTGCAAGTAAATTGCCAAGATCAGAGAACAACTCACCACATTCTGCAGACGCTGAAAATCCAGCGTAACGCACACAAGGTGCTGGAGGAACTCAGCAGGTCAGGCAACATCTATGGAAAAGATTAGAGTCAACGTTTCGGGCTGAGACCCTACATCATTACTCCACCAAATTTATTATTCTGAGCTGAACTATTATTCTGCCTAGTCCCACTGACTTGAAACTGGGCCCATGAATATAAACATTTCACCTTTCACCCTTAACCCATGCATAGGACCAGGATTTGGCTGTTCAGCTGATTCAGTCTGCTCTGCCATTCCAACCTGCCTGTTATGTAAAGCCTGATTTATACTTCTGCGTTAACTGGACGCCATAACCTATGCAAGTGACTTATGCGCGTTGTCAGCATTTATACTTGCGCGTTGGTGTGTCTGTGTCAGTCTGCAATTCGTGCAAGTCACGCATGCGTACACACCTGCCCGTGCAAGTCTTCATGGTCATGGTAGTCTTTCCCGGGGTAAACAAGAAGCGAGCGAGCATCTTTTTTCGTAAAAGCGAAATATGTCCTCCATAATTTTGGAGTTCTGTAAAGCTTTATGGAAAGCATTGCAGCCAGAGTTCCTTCCCTGCCCCTCAGTCACCCAATGGGAAGCTATTGCAGCGTAGGATGAAATGCGATGCTACCAAGTGGACCAATCACAGCTGTTGCGTTCTGCGTTGCTGCAACGCGCGGTTACATTTTGGGGGAGGTGCGCATTGCAGCAACGCAGGCTCTGGCGTAGGGATCTGCGTCGACTTTGCATAGGGTTTGTGGTGACGCAGTTCTTAGGGTGTCGCGTTGATGCAGAAGTATAAATCAGGCTTTACCCCCTCTATTTCATTCTCCTGCTTTCTTCCCATAACCTTTGATGCCCTTACTAATCAAGAACTTATCATTATTGATTTTAAGTGTACAGTTCTGTGCAAAAGTCTTAGGCACATATATATATAGCTAGGGTGCCCAAGAATTTTGCATGGTACTGTAGTAATCTTAAGTATTGCACTGTACTGCTGCTGCAAAAAAAAACAAATTTCATCACATATGTGACTGATGGTAAACCTGATTCTGATATAGGTCTGTGTTGTGGACAGAGAGCGGGAAGAGGGCAGGGAGAGGGGCATTGTGGTGGGGAACAAGAAGCATTAGAGAGACATTCTGTAAAAGTCAGTGAGCGAATTGTTTGGAATCAAATTACCTTGTCTGGTGTTTCAGAGCTGGGTGTGTCTGCACCCGTGCCTCTCTCCCCACCCCACCCCACCCCACCCCTGCCACCTGGCCCAAACCCCTCCTCTGGTGCCCCAACCTCACCATTCCCAACATCCTTTACTCCTGTCGGATTTACAAATTCACTCTCTGCTGCACATTGACAAAGACAGTACTGTGCAAAAGTCTTAGGCACCCAGACTATATATAGATACGCATCGAAGAATTTTGCACAGTATTGTACCAGATGACTTGGCCTCTACTGCTGTCTATGGCAATGAATTCAGAGATTTTCCACCCTCTAAAAAAAGACTGCGTGCATTTACCCTGTCTATATCCCACATCTCTTGTGTACCTGGTGAGCTAAATTCTGTTACTGTGTGTAGTAGACTGCAGATATAATTTTTTGGTTTTTTTTGTCTGAAAGGGCAAAAGAAGGGCAGGATTTGTGGAACATGTTTCATTCATTCAACCCGATGTATGTGTAGGTGAATCTGTCATTTAGGTTTGGTAGGGTATGACATTTTTCAAAACGCTGTGACGTAGTGCTATGGAAGCCTTATGAGTAAGAATTTCACCCTCCGCAGGATTTAAAGGAGTCTACAAGCGCACCAGAGTAAAGCAGCCAGTATAATCAAAAACCCTACCCACCCCAGACATTCTGTTTCCTCCCCCCCTCCCATCAGGCAAAAGTTATAACCACTTGAAAGCATATACCTGGCAGCCCAGTTGAATCGGGAACAAGAGAGGAGGCGACTCACCGGCCCTTCAGTGAGATTTTAAAAAGGAGTCACTGAGTCGTGGCTGAAAGAAGATTATAGTTGGGGGCTTAACATCCAAGGATACACATTGTATCGAGTGTGTACCTGGTATCTGGTATCCATGTAAAAGAATTCATGGAATAAGTGCCGTCGCTGAGGATGGGAGACCAAAGTAGTTTTAGTTTATTGGCAAGCATAGGGTTAAAAATCAATAAAACACCACAGATGCTGTAAACCTGAGAATAAAACAGAAAATTCTAGAGACACAAGAGATTCTGCAAATCTGAAAACATTGAGCAATGCATACAAAATGCTAGAGGGACTCAACAGGTCAGGCAGCATCTATGCAGGGGAATAAACAGTTGATGTTTTGGGCTGAGACCTTTAATCCTGATAAAAGATTTCTGCCTGAGGCATCGACTGTTTATTCCCCTCCTTAGGAAAATCTGGAACTGGTCAGCAGTTGGGGCAGTGTCTGGAAAGAGAAGCAGAGTTCAAAGTTCAATGTTGAGGCTTTAGATCAGAACCTTGGAGAGAGGAAAAAATAGGGTCATTAGTTTAAGTAACTGGTAGAGAGATTAGAGGGAAGAAGAGGAAAAGGTTTATAACCCAGAAGGTGCCAAGATTCTGTAACTCAATGGACTCATGGACTGAATAGCTGATTTATGTATTTGTAATCCTTTGTAAATATTACTTGTAAAGTGTCCATATGTGCATCAAAACACAAGTGTACTGATTATTAAAACAAATCCTACAAAATGTGCAATCTGTTTATAATGTGTTTTTAATGTTTTATTCCTACCCTTGTGTTGAACACATAGAACAAAGAACAGAGAAATCAGGCCCTTCAGCCCACAAAGTTGTGCCGACCATGTAACCTACTCTAGAAACTGCCTAGAAATTCCCTACCACATACCCCTCTATTTTTCTAAGCTCTATGTACCTATCTAAGAGGCTCCTAAAAGACCCTATTGTATCTGCTTCCACCACTACCTCCGCCAGCAGTGTTTAAATAAGTTATTTGCTTTCAGCCACATCACAAAAGTGGCGTTTTTGAGAAATAACATTCTTACACTCAATGGCCACTGCTTTAGGTACACCTGTACACCAGCTCATTAACGGAAATATCTAATTTACCAATACTACGGCAGCAGCTCAATGCATCAAAGCGAGCAGACATGGTCAAGAAATTCAATTGTTGTTCAGACCAAACATCAGAATGGGGGAAGAAATGTAAACTGGATGACTTTGACTGTGGAATGATTGCTGGTGCCAGATGGGGTGGTCTGAGTATCTTAGAAACTGCTGGGATTTTCACACACAGCAGTCTCTGGAGCTTACAGAGAATGGAGTAAAAAACAACAAGGTATATAAAAAACATCCAGTGAGCAGCAGTTCTGTGGGCAAAGATGCCTTGTTAGTGAAAGGTTAGAACATAATAGACAGACTGGTTCATGCTGACTGGAAGGTGACAGTAACTCAAATAATCATGCACTACTGTCAAGCATTACAAGTGTTGTGTGCAGAATAGTATCTCTGAACCTTGAAGCAGCAGATGACCGTGAACTTACACTCTGTCACCACTTTATTAGGTATGGAAGGCACCTAATAAATGACCACTGTGTGCATGTCAGATTTGTGTGTGTAAGTTACACTATCCAGTCACTTATCTAAGCTACTAAGGCAAATTATTGGTAAGTTTTACCCAAACAAAATTCTGTGGTGTTGTGTTTGAAGGTTTGTTGAAGTGGAACCTACTGTGTGTTGGGCCAGAACTGGAGCAATGGTATCTTTTTCAGTTCTATTGTCTGTTTTTCATTGGAAGTCAGCAATACTCCCTCGGAAGATGAGTTCAATTTTCTAGCCTTTATTTTGCAATAGTGCTTTCGAAGACAGATGTTGAAAGAGGAATTGCTATCAAAGAAGGTTTGTTACTGCTTATCAGTTTTAGTTATACCTGCTCTCTGCACTTTTGGGTCAGTGGTGGAAGTCCAGTTGTGCAGTTTCCTAACAATGAGGGCTTTATGACCACTAGATTCAGTCAACGCTGCGTCATGACTTCATTGGCAGGAATAGGATCAATGTCAAGGTTCAAGGTTCAGGGTTGTTTAATGTCATTTCTAGTACACAAGTATAAAGGAGAACTAAATTATTTATTTATTTACCTATTGAGATACAGCGCAGAATGAGCTCTTCCGGGCCTATTGATTCCCTGATTTAATCCTAACCTAATCAGAGGACAATTTACAATGACCAACCAGTACATCTCTGGACTGTGGGAGGAAACCAGAACATTCAGAGGAAACCCACACGGTCATGGGGAGGACGTACAAACTCTTCACAGGTCAACACTCACAACACGCTGGAGGAACTCAGCAGGTCGGGCAGCATCCGTGGAAAAGATTGGTCGACGTTTCGGGCCGGAACCCTTCTTCAGGACTGAAGAGGGAAGGGGCAGAGGCCCTATAAAGAAGGTGGGGGGAGGGTGGGAAGGAGAAGGCTGGTAGTTTCCAGGTGAAAAACCAGGAAAGGGAAAGATAAAGGGGTGGGGGAGGGGAAGCAGGGAGAGGATAGGCAGGAAAGGTGAAGAAGGAATAGGGGAAAACACAATGGGTAGTAGAAGGAGGCGGAACCATGAGGGAGGTGATAGGCAGCTGGGGGAGGGGACAGAGTGACATAGGGATAGGGGAAGGGAGGGGGAGGGAATTACCGGAAGTTGGAGAATTCTATGTTCATACCAAGGGGCTGGGAGACTACCTAGACGGTATATGAGGTGTTGCTCCTTCAACCTGAGTTTAGCCTCATCATGGCAGTAGAGGAGGCCATGTATGGACATATCTGAATGGGAGTGTGAAGCAGAGTTGAAGTGGGTGGCTTCTGGGAGATCCTGTCTGTTGTGGCGGACGGAGCGGTCCCCCAATCTGCGTCGGGTTTCACTGCTGTAGAGGAGGCCGCACTGGGAGCACCGGATGCAATGGATGACCCCAACAGACTCACAAGTGAAGAGCAGGTAGTGGTGGGAATTCAAGCAACATACATTAAAGTTGCTGGTGAACGCAGCAGGCCAAGCAGCATCTGTAGGAAGAGGTGCAGTCGACATTTCAGGCCGAGACCCTTCGTCAGTGGTGGGAATTGTTGCTCTGGATCCAATGCAGCTCAAAAATAAAGCACAATAAGACAAAAAACAGAATAATAAAAAATGTCAAAATAAATATCAATACAGAAAGCGTCAAAGTAACTTTATTATTGAAGTGTGTGTATGGTACCATTTACTACCCTGAGATTCATTTTCTTGCAGGCATTCACAGTAGAACAGAGAAATGCAATAGAATCGATGAAAAACTACACACGATGACTGGCTAACAACCAATGTGCAAAAAAAAAAGACAAAATGTGCAATTAAGAATAAATAAGTACTTAAAAATAGTACTGAGAAGATGAATCATACAGTAGAGCCCTTGAAAGTGAGCCAATTTATTGGGGATCAATTTCTCCTCCCTCACAGATTCTGAGGGAAAATTGTTACCCATTTGTAAAAAAAAACACCTCAGCTCCTCAGCACCTCAAACAAAAATGCCAAAGTTCCTTTGACTTGGTGGCTGTAACATATCGGTAGTACAGTATTCAGCAGCCGTGCAAAGTGCTTCAGTCCGCTGGGAGCAAGATGCAGAATTGCATTACAATGGGAGCACACTGCTGTAACAGACGGGCTCAGTGCCAGCAGTTCCTCACTTGCCCTTATCTTTAACCTAACCTGCTGCTTAAAGTAAACCACGAAACTGGCATTAAGACATCCAGATGCCTCAGAACATCTTTAACCTGTCAGTTAAGTGCTGTTCTGAAATGTGCCTGGTGTTGCAATGCAGGAAACAAGGCAGGTAATCTGCACACAGCAACTCCCATGATTGACGCTGTGGTAAATAATGAGCAACATAGGCAGAATGCTGGAGGAACTCATCAGGCCAGGCGGCTTCTCTGGAAATGAATAAACATAAGTGAGCAATTTCAAAATCCTGAGTGTCAACATCTCTGAGGATCTATCCTGGCCCAGTGACAAAGAAGACACACAACAACGACTATCTTTCATTTGGAGTTTGTGGAGCTTTGGTATGTCACCAAAGACAATCGCAAATTTCTACAGATGTACCGTGGAGAGCATTCTAACTGGCTACGTCGCCGTCTGGTATGTGGGGGAGTGGGGGGTGGGGGAGGTGTTACTACTGCTCAGGATCGAAGTAAACTGCAGAAAGTTGTGAATAGTCATTCCATCGTGGGCACTAGGCTCCATAGATTCCAGGACATCTTCAAGGAGCGATTCCTTAAAAACGTGTCATCTATCAGTAAGGGCCCGCACCAGTCAGGACATGCCCTGTTCTCATTGCTACCATCAGGAAGGAGGTACAGGAGCCTGAAGACACTCACTCAGCGATTCAGGAACGGCTTCTTCCCCTCTGCCATCGGATTTCATTAAACGCATGAACACAACCTCGCTACTTTTTTAACACTGCTTATTTAACTTAAGTATTATATATAATTCACAGTTTATATTATTAGGTATTGTGTTGTATTGTTGTCGCAAAAAGCAACAACTTTCATCACATATGCCGGTGATATTAAACCTGATTCTGATTCGGACATTGGGTCGAGCCCCTTCATCAGGACCGCTGCTCGACCTGCTGAGTTCCTCCCGCCCTCTTCAGCGTGTTGTTCAAGATTCAAGATTGTTTACTCAGTACACAAGTGTAAAGAAGAACAAAATGATTGTTACTTCTGATCCGATGCAGCATAAGAAACACAATAATCATTGAAAAAAGCTCGCAGTGATATAAATAAAAAAGAATCCTAAAAAACACAAACGCAAGCTGTTGAGTGTGGCCGTAAATACATGAGGTTTCCAGCATCTGCAGGATCTCTTACGTTTGTGGTAAATAATAGATTTTTTCAGGAGTGATCTATCTTGTTTTGAGGATAAATATTGACCAGTTAAGCAAATCCCTTTCTTTGAACTAATACATGGATTATCCTTTATCACCTGATCAGAGACCAGGTTGGCTGCAGTTTGAAATTCAGTGAAATAATGGCAGTGTCATGCTTCCTCAGTTCCATGCCAAGATTGTCAGCCTGTATTTTTGGTGGTGGGATATTAGATATCTTGAGATCTCATGCAAGTTCTTTTTTAAACTGAATCCTTTTGGGGGGGTTTTGCTTTAGTAGGGTTTTCCACTTCAATGCAATTTACAGAGTTTGGGTGAGCTTGGATTGTTTTCTCTGCAGTTTGGAAAACTATTAAAGTCAGAGGCATTGTAGGTAATCAGAGCAACACACATAAAATGCTGGAGGAACTTAGCGGGTCAGGGAGCTTCGATGGAATTGAATAAACTGTTGACATTTTGGGCTGAGACCCGTTGTCAGGACTGGGAAGGAAAGGGGAAGAAAAGCCAGAATAAGAAGGTGGGGTAGGGAAAGGAACACAATCTATAAGGTGATAAGTTAAACCAGGTAGGTGGGGAGGGGGATAAAATAACAAACTGGAAGATGATAGGTGGAAAAGCTAAAGATGGAGAAAAATGAATCTGATAGGAGAGGAGGTTGGACCATGAGAGAAAGGGAAAGAGGAGGGGCACTAGGCAGAGGTGACAGGGAGGTGAGGAGAAGAGAAGTGGCAAGAGGGGGGCCAGACTGGGGAACTGAAGAAGAGGGAAGGTGCTGGAGAAAGTGAAATTACTGAAGTTAGAGAAATCAATATTCATGCCATCAGGTTGGAGGCTACCCAGACAGAAATCAGGTGTTGCTCCTACAACCTGAGAGTGGCTTCATCGTGGTTGTAGAGGAGGCCATCGACAAGCATGACAGGATGGGAATAGGAATTAGAATTAAAAGGGTTGGCCACCTGGAAATCCTGCTTTTGGTGGACTTCAGATAATTCGAGTCTTCTTTTCCTAGGATGGAAATGGCAAATACTAGAAGGTATTGTTTTAAGGTGAGAGGGGGAATATTTAAAGATAGTTTTTGAGGCAAGTCTTTTTCACACTGAGAGTGGTATGTGGCTGGAACATGCTCTAAATGAGGTAGTGCAATAGTTAAGAGGCATTTAAATTTAAAGTTCAAAGCAAATTTATTATCAAAGTACATATCACCATATGCAACAGTGAGATTAATCTTCTTGTGGGCATAATCAATAAATCTATAGAATAAAAACCATAACAGCATCAATGACGATCATGTGAACAGGCAGGGAATGGAGGGGTAAACTGAATGAAGGCAGATATGTAGCTTAAAGTTGGCAGAATGGAAAACAGAGAGAAGGTGGACCGAAAGGACTGTTTATATATTGTACTGTTCTGTGCGGTGCCATCCAGTCTTAGTCTAGTAGCTACTTAATTTATGGCTCTGTGTAAGCCACATGTTAGTGATTTTTCTGAACTGTGACACCACACTATGGTCCGGGAGCAGATTGGTGGGAGTCAGTAGTTTAAATAGTTTGGCACAGACTAGATGGGCAGAAGTGCCTGTTTCTGTGCTGAACATTTCTATGACTTATGACCCTAAAAGAGGGACAAGATGAACTACACATCCATGCCACTATCAGAGAGAGGACGATCATTGCAGATGAGTAACTAATATGGTAGGAAGGTGGGAGGGATGGAGAGAAATGGACTGGACACTGCCAATTCTGGAAATCAAACGCTGACTCAGTCTTCCAACTCTGAAACATAAAACTCATTTTATCTCCCAGCTGTTCACCAAGAAATCCAAATTAACATTAAAGCATACTTTATGCACGGAGCAGGTTTTAGTATCCGATTATAAAAAGATAAATGTAAGCCTTACGGGAGGTTTTAACTTTCTGATCTGGCTTTTGTTAAATGTTGCGAATCAGCTCAAATTTGAATCAACATCTCAGGATTTACTTCAAGCTGGCAGCATGCCAGAATTTTATTTCCTAATTGTGTATTTTTAAAAAATATATTGGGTGATAATAGCACAGCTGGAATGCTGTGGCAGAGAGAGATTGAACAAGTCGTACGTTCTGAAACAGGAGAAAATAGGATTTGTTTCCTTGCAGTTCACTTTCGTTGCTGTAGGTTCAAGTCATTTACTTTCTGTGGGCTCTCGTCATTCAGGCTTTGCAATGCTTAGTATTAAAACAGTGAAAGATTTTCATGTCACTAGCATAGAGTAATGCAGTACAGAAATGAATTCTTCTGCCCAACTCCTCCATGCCAACAAGGTCCTAGTGCGAGGGGTGAGCCGGTGCTACAATTTAAACACTGGCCTGGATGGATTGAAAAGGCTGGGTGTTGGGGACCAGAGGAGAGTTTTACTTGCCGCTCTGTGACATTTACTCTGCTCTCCGCGGCGCTGAGGCTGTGGCCGACTCCAGCTACACAAGGCTTCGTGATGATTTGCCCTACCGTGTGATAACTGAGGCTGAGTTAAAGTTAGAGTTTGGCTTATCAGGCCGGTCCTTATGCCGGTTTCCGTGGTGTGAAGCGACTCAGAGTACGAGACTCCCCCCCACCCCCGGATAGGACACAAGGTTAATCACCAGCATTTTGGTGGTGCCCATTTTCAGCTGGGTGGACTGGAAGCAGTGTGTGGTTAAGTGCCTTGCTCAAGGATACAACACGCTGCCTCAGCTGGGGCTCGAACTCACGACCTTCAGATCACTAGTCCAACACCTTAACCACTTGGCCATGCACCACACAACTGAAACTGAGGCTGTGGCTTACTCTGGCTGCTCCAGGCTCTGTGATGATTTGCCCCGCTGTGTGATGATCTAAGGCTGAGGCTCTGTGATGAACTGAGGCTGAGGCTGTGGCCTACTCTGGCTGCTCCAGGTTTCATGTCTACGGTCTCACTTTCATTTTGAATGCTGGTGCTCTCTTTTTTTGTTTGCATGATTTGTGTTTTTTTTTCCTCTCTCTGTGTATTGGGTGTTTTTAGTTTTTTTTAATGGGTACTTTTGAACTTCTTGTTTTGTGGCTGACTCTAAGGAGATGAATCTCAAGGTTGTATAATTTATAATTAATATGATAATAAGTGTACTCTCACACCATTCCCGTTTCCCCTGACTTTCCACTTAACTTACCCTTCTCACCTGGAATCATCCATCATCTGCCAGCTCGAGCTCCTCCTCCTCCCATTCCTCCCCTCTTCAATTCTGCTTTCTGCCCCCTTCCTTTCCAGCCCAGAGGAAGGCTCTTGGCCCGAAATGTTGACTGCTTATTTCCCTCTGTAGATGCCGTCTGACCTGCTGAGTTCCTCCAGCATTTTGTGTACATTGCTCCATTATTATCACTAAGTCAGTGAGGTAAAGTGCTTCTCCAAGAAAGATTTTGGCTGGCAACTCTCCTGATTCATCTCAGAGACATCAGTGACTTATGACGGGAACTCAAGATTACTGGATAACATAGGGTAAAGTCTCTCAGCTATTATGCAAGTAATTTGGTTGACAAATCATCAGAGAAGCGGCATCTTCTGTCATCACGTGTTGGATCGTAGGATTCACCATTCAATTTTACTCGCTGGCTGTGACGTGTGGTGAGGGGAAATTGTATGAATATAATATTTTCAGTCTTCCTCGGGACATGCATGACTGGCCCAGTTATATCAGACTATTCAGAGTGGAAAACCAGAATCAGGCTTATTGTCACATATGATGTAAAATTTGTGGTTTTATGGTCGCGGTACAGTGCAAGACAGAACAGTACTAGAAGATACAAATTAGATGGACAGGTTGATAGATAAATAGATACATCCAGGAATGTACAAGATCCCTTAAAATTCTACTGCCTGCATTGCCCACTAGGAGTCTGTCGGCTGAAGGGTTTCTAAGTTAGGAGCTGTAACCTGGATCCATAGGTGGAGTGGTAAATAGTTAAATCAGTAAGCTTGTTGCAATTCTTGGTTTAAACCTCTTGTTATAAGTTACCACAGCTTTTGTGCTGAAGCTATAAAGTAGTCATTTGAAACTTTGGACCCCATATGTCCTAAGTTTAATTTTCCCAGATAATCTAAGGCAGCTCTGCTTATGTAAATTTTATTTATTTATTTATTGAGATATAGCTTGGAATAGGTCTACATCCTTTCGAGCCACACTGCCCAGCAATCCCCTGATTTAATCCGAGCCAAATCACAGGACAATTTACAATGACCAATTTACCTACCTACTGGTACATCTTTGGACTGAGTGAGGAAACTGGAGCTCTGGAGGAAGCCCACGAGGTCACGGGGAAAACGTACAAACTGCTTACAGGCAGCAGCAGGACTTGAACCTGAGTCGCCTGTACTGTAAAGAGTTGTGCTAACCACTGCACGACTGTGGTGCCCGTGGGTCTGTACTCCATAGAAATTCTTTGTAAACCACCAAAAATGGGCTGAAAGAATGGAGAGTTAGCTTGGGATACCAGAGAAGTCACCTACTGTCTGTCCTGGCTGGGATTAATAATGTGGCAGATGTGTTATGAGAACATCATATCCTCTTCAGAACGTGCTGATTTTGGCATTGATTTGTGGTAGAACTGATGACCACCATGCTCCATCTGAAGAACAATTCTTTGGGTTTGGAGGTTGTTGGAGGTTTCCCATTGCTCAGTTTCAAACCTTTACTCTGTCCTAATTTCCAGTTTTATTAGCCGCAACGTCGGTGAGTGTCTCCTCATCGGCTAAGGGGCAGAGCCCTGGCTTCTAGTTCCTCATTTCATATGTTACCCATCCTGATTCACACCGCATCCTATTCACTAGACTGTAAGAACATAAGACATGGGAGCAGTATTCAGATATCCCACCCTGCAAAAACTCATTTCAGGGAGGTAGCACCATCGATTTGCGGGAGACTCCCGGAACTTCCGGGAGAGGTGGGATGTCTGCAATAGAGTATCTCCATAGCAGCTAGCCAGCTAGTTTAAATAACGTTAGCTTTGCTAATGAATGAATGATACCAGTTAAACTCACCTCAACGTGTCTTTTACAGTCTTAACCCACCATGGGCAATAGAAAAATCACTGTTGCAAACAGTGCAGTGAGCAACACTGTCATTATTTTTGACCCCTATTAGGCAGGGGTACACTTTAGTGTAGTCTGGGGTGACGTACGTTTTATATTTTCTTTTTTTTTGGAACACTCTGCCATGGCGCGCTCTCACACTCTCTCTCTCTCTCTCTCTCTCTCTCTCGTGTTCTCTCTTGCTCTCTCTCTCTCGCTCGCTCTCAAAAAAATCGATTTCCAGGATATTGTATATAATTTGTGGGCATCAGGGAGCCACTATCAATATGCAGGAGAGTCCCGGAACTTCCGGGAGAGGTGAGATGTCTGAGTATTATCCACTCGGCCCATCCAGTCTGCTCCAACATTCCATCATAGCTGATTTATTATCCCTCTCAACACCATTCTCCTGCCTTCTCCCCTTAACCTTTGACACTTTACTATTCAAGATCTCATCAGCCTCTGCTTTAAATATATTCAATGACTTGGCCTCCACAGGTGCCTGTGGTAATATATTCCACAGATTCATCACCTTCTAAAGAAATTCCTCCTTATTTTTGTTCTAAAGGGTAGTCCTTGTATTCTGAGGCTATGCTTTCTGATTTTCGACACTCCTTCCATAAGAAAACATTATCCCTGCATCCACAATATTTCGGTCTTTCAATATTCAAGACATTTCAAGGAGATCCCCTGTCAGTCTTCAATACTCCAGCGAGTACAGGTGTTCCTGTTTACCTCCTCTGGACCCTCTCCACTGCCAGCACGTTGTTTTTTGGATAAGGGGCCCAAAACTGTTCACAATATTCACCTCTCTGGCTTTTGAATTCACCACACTTCCATTTTCATCTGGTTCCACTTCTCACTTGCCAGTTCATGCTCCTTCCCCTCCCCCACTCTCACCTTCTTCCCCATTCCTTTCCAGTCCCGATGAAGGATCTCATTCCAAAACGTTGACTGTTTATTCCTTTCCATGGATTCTGCCTGAACTGCTGAGTTACTCCAGCATTTTGTGTGTGTTGCTCTGGATTTCCAGCAGAATCTCTTGTGATCATTTTTTTAATTTCCCTCTCAAATTCTCCATGGGCACTGATCTCTGTCTATCTCTACACCCACCTCCAACATTATAATCCTCCAAGAGAGATATGCTCCTCTAATATCAATCCATTGATAATCCCTGCATTTAATTGCTCCCCCATTTGGGGTTATTCCTCTATTGCCAATCTCTGGAATTTAAACATCTTGCTGCTTCATCTCTCTTTTCCTCTTTTATGAGGTTTCTTACAGTCTTCCAACTCTCAGTTACCTGCCCTATTCTGCAGGGAATTGTTAAATTGTATATATGACAACGTTCTGATCGTCAAGATTCAAGATAGTTTAATGTCAATTCTAATACTTTGGTATAAAGGGGAACAAAATAATTGTTGCTTTGGATCTGATGCAGCACAATAAGAGTAAGAACACAATAATAAATAAAAAATAAATTAAAAAAACACAAGATACCTTATCTACACAGAGTGATTGTATGTCCGTAAAGTGACGTTAGGCACAGGATTGTCTGTACACAAGGTGACTGACAGGGAATGATAAATTAGTGATGGTAGGGTTAGTGGTTTGGTAAGTTAGTGAGTGGAGGTGTTGATCGCCCTTATTGGAAGAGCTGATGGATTGTGCAACATTTTTTTAAGCTGCAGCAGTTGGTGTAGGTTTTATTTCCATATTTGGCCAGGATTGTTGCAATCATTTTCTGACCTGCTGAAATCTGAATCCTATATCCATTTCCCTTCATTGTCATCCAGACTTCATCACTGTATGGAGAACACGGAATTCAGTTCACTGTTTGTTCAGGAACGTTTTATTTGCGATTCACAGTCCTTGCTAAATTTCTCATTGAAAGTAATCAAATATTGACGACTAGAATACAAAAGTGACGATGTAATGCTGAGGGTTTGTAAGGCATTGGTCAGACTGCTCTTGAAGTTCTGTGTGAAGTTTTGGGCACCTTGTCGAAGAAAAGATGTTCTGGCATTGGAGAGGGTCCAAAGGAGATTCACATGAATGATCCCTGGAGTGAAAGAGTTAACATACCAGGAGTGTTTAATGGCTCTACGCCTGTACGCCTGTACGCCTGGTTCAGAAGAATGAGGGGAGCTTTCATTGAAACCTATTAAATGTTGAAAGGCCTGGATAGAGTGTACGTGGAGAGGAAGTTTTCTAAAGTGGGGGAGTCTAAAATCAGATGGCACAGCCTCAGAATAGAAGGATGCCCCTGTAGATTGGAGAAGAGGGGGAACTTCTTTGGCCAGAGGATAAGTCTTTGGGTATATTTAAAGCAGAGGTTGATAGGGAAAATAAATCAGCCATGATGGAATATTGAAGCAGATTTGATGGGAAGAATGGCCTGATTCTTATAGTCTCCCTGACATTACACACAGCTCCCTTCTCCATACCTTGTCTAGACTCAAGGCAACAGTTTTTCATGTGCACGAGGTAACAAGCTTTACTTGCATGCTCTCAGTTGCTGCTGAAGTTTACAATGTCAAGTTCATGGTTAAAAAAAGATCATTGGCATGATGGCAAAACAACACACCCACTGATGTGAACCAGAATTTCCAGTCAAATGCTTTGTTCGCTGTGAAAATTTGGCAGGAAATTTGCTCCAGGGCTTGTACACTTGAAGTTCAAATAAATAATGGCGTAATGTTGCACAAAAAAGGGCTAGAGAGAGCCCCAGCAGAAATCGACACAGATTGATGGAAATTTAAGTGTTCATTGGATCCTGTGTTCTTGTAAATTGGACTATAGTGGCTGCTGAATTGGGTGTTGCAGCCAGTTCTGCTTCAGGGTCATGATGATAAAGGTAATCAAAAAGTTCAGTGGCTTTCAACTCAGTTCTCTGTTCTCTGAACGTGTTGTTGCAGGTCACTGGCTGAAAACTGGAAAGCTAGACTGAGGCCAAGGCCTCAAGGCTGAAATAGAGTGGACATTTCCTATAGTGGAGGAGTCTCGGACCAGCAGGCACAGCCTCAGAATAGAGGGACATCCTTTAAGAGCAGAGATTAGGAGAATTTATTTATTTATTTTTCTGTTTGTTTGTTTATTTATTATTATTATTTATTTTGTATTTGCACAGTTTGATTTCTTTTGCACACCTAGTGGGTGTAGTTATTCATTGATCCTGTCATTATTATTAGTTACTTTATACTTCATTGTCGCCAAACAATTGATACCAGAATGTACAATCATCACAGTGATATTTGATTCTGCGCCTCCCGCTCCCTGGATTACAAATCGATAGTAAATATTAAACGTTTAAATTACAAATCATAAATAGAAAATAGAAAAATGGAAAGTAAGGTAGTGCAAAGAAACTGAGAGGCAGGTCCGGATATTTGGAGGGTACGGCCCAGATCTGGGTCAGGACCCGTTCAGCAGTCTTATCACAGTTGGAAAGAAGCTGTTCCCAAATCTGGCCGTACGAGTCTTCAAGCTCCTGAACCTTCTCCCGGAGGGAAGAGGGACAAAATGTGTGTTGGCTGGGTGGGTTGTGTCCTGGATTATCCTGGCAGCACTGCTCCGACAGCGTGCGGTGTAGAGTGAGTCCAAGGATGGAAGACTGGTGTTTGTGATGTGCTGCGCCGTGTTCACGATCTTCACGATATTTATTATATTATGGATTTATTGAGTCTGCCTACAAGAAAAAGAATCTCGGGATTGTATATGGAGACATATTAAACTTTGAATTTCGTTAGCCAGAGGATGATGAATCGGTGGAATTCATTGCCACAGATGGTTGTGGAGGTCAAGTCATTGCGTATATTTAAAGTGGAGGTTATTGATTAGCTGCAGCGAGAGGGCAGGCGAATAGAGTTGAGAAGGATAATAAATCAGCCATGGTGGAATGTCAGAGCAGATTCGATGGGATAAACGGCCTAATTCTGCTCCTATATCTTATAAGATGTAGGAGCAGGATAAGTCCATTTAGCTCATCATTTTTTTGTGGATGATATTTTTTCTTCACACTTGCATTCTCCTGCCTTCTCCAGTAACCCTTAAACTCCTTAACAATGAAGAGCCTATCAGTCTCTGTTTTAAATGCATCCAGTGACTTGGCCTCCACAGCCAGTGGGATGGGAATTCCACAGATTCACCATCCTCTGTCTTAAGAAATACTTCCGTATCTCAGCTCTATAGGAGTACTCTTTATTCTGAGATTGTGCCTTCAGATGTTTGACTCTTCAACTAATGGAAACATTGTCTTTACATCCACTCTATCCAGGCCTTTCAATATTTGAATATCAAATGACTGGAGTAGATTGGTGTCCATTCAGGAATAGGTAATCTGGTTTGGCAAACATGCCCTCTTGCTAAAGGCAAAAGTAATTCAGATATTCAATATTACTATAATATTTTTGCATTTTCTACAGTTATTTTAAACCTTTTCCTTTTAAGATCACATGGATGCATTTACAGATCTTAAAGTTTTGATTTAAGTCAGAGAACTTGGGAGACAAAGTGACGCAGCAGACTTTAACACTGTAATCAGTGAGTTGTTTGCTTTTCTTGGTCTCCCTTCTCACTGTGAAAGGGGGACAGCTCTCTGTCCCATTATTAGGGAGAGGAAGAGCCTGTGGCATGTCGAGTTACTGGATGAATGATTAGCTTTTGTTGTACTGCTGATCACGGTTTCTCTTGGGGGCTTTGCTATTGCTTGCTTGGTGGGTGCTTTTTTTTGTTGAAGTAAGTGGGGCAGGAGGTTGTTGCCTTATTGCTGCTTGTGTGGGGGGATTTGGGATTTGAACATTTTTACTGTCATTCGTTCTTTGGCGCAATCTTCTGTTTTCATGGAGGTCTACAAAGAACAAGAATTTCAGGTTGTATATTATATACATTCTCTGATACTAAAAGAGCTATTGAACTATTGATTTGTCACATGTATTGTGAATTAAAACATTGAAACATAGAGTGAAATGTGTAGTTTGCATCAACGACCAACGCAGTCCGAGAATGTGCTGGGGGCAGCCCACAAGTAGGAGAAAATCTGCAGTTGCTGGAAATCCAGAGCAACAGACACAAAATGCTGGAGAAACTTGGCAGGTCAGGCAGCACCTGTGGAAATGTTTCAGGCTGAGACCCCATTAGTCCTGATGAAGGATCTCATCCTGAAACATTGGTTGTTTACTCTTTCCCATGGATGCTGCCTGGCCTGCTGAGTTCCTCCAGAATTTTGCATGTGATACAGCAGCTCACAATTATTGGCGTGCTTCTGGCACCAGCATAGCATGCCCACAACCCGTTAACCCTGACCTGTACATCGTTCGAGTGTGGGAAGAAACCAGAGAATTCAAAGGAAACCAGTTTGATCATGGGGAGAACAAACAAACTGCTTACAGACAGCAGCAGGAACTGAACCCCAATCTTCTGATCACTGGCATGTAAAACAATGTGTTAATGTTATGCTACAGTGCCACAATTATCCGTTGCTAGAAACATTTCATCTCAGTGTAGCATTGGTTGGAACCCTCTCTCTGGGCGTTGCTGGAACACCTTCCGGGATGATTTTGAGGTTGTTATTTATCTTTTTCTCCAGCCTGTGCTGAGGTGTACCTCAAAAATTTGTCTTTTCAGGAGTAGAAAGTTTGCAATGAATTTTAATGCTTTCTGCAACATTGACATGGTCCAAAACTACTTACATTAAATGACATGCTGGTATGGTCAATTTCTGTTCTACTTCACTTTGGTTTTAGACTTCTGGGATACACTAATTGGCCACTTTATTAGGTACACCTGTACAAATATCTAATCTGCCAATCGTGTGGCAACAACTCGAGGCATAAAAGCGCACAGACGTGGTCAGGATATTCAGTTGTTACTCAGACCAAACATCAGAATGGGGAAGAAATGCAATCAAAGTCACTGTCAGTAGTAAATGGTAGTTGGTGCCAGATGGGGTGCTTTGAGTATCGCAGAAATTGTTGGTCTCCTGGGTTTTTCACATATAACAGTCTCTAGAGTTTATTGAGAATGGTGCAAAAGCAAAAAAAAAACTGTGTCAGTTCTGAGGGTAAAATGCCATGTTAACAAGGGAAGTCAGAGGAGAATAGACAGACTGCTTCCAGTTGACAGGAAGATGACAGTAACTCAGTAACCACACGTTACAACAGTGGTATACAGAAGAACATCTCTGAATGTGCAACATGTCGAGCTTTGTAGTGGCAGCAGAAGCTCATGACCACTTAACGTACACTCAGTCGACAGTTTATTAGGTACAGGTGGTAACTAATAAAGTGACCACTGAATGTAAACAAGATCCCATGAATAGCAATGGCTGAAATAAACATTAGCGAATTACTTTTGAACAAAAGGGGATAACGTCACTCTTCTTCACTTGTCCCATCACTGAAAGGTTCCCATAACCAATGGGCTCACTTTGAAGGACTCTCATATTTTTGATATTTATTTATTATTATTTATTTCTCTTTCATTGATTCTGTTATTGTTATTATTCTACAGATTTATTGAGTAAATGAATCTCATGGGTTGTATATGCTGACATATATGTACTTTGGTAATAAATTTACTTTGAACTTTATGTAATTGAAGGTTAAATGTTGGTCATGACATCTGGATGGACTTCATTTTCCTTTCTCTGTGATAATGCAATGTAACTGGTACGTCAACTTAATGCACCATGCAAAAGATGGCTGTGCTAAAATGTGCAGCACCAAGTGACCCTGGGTGGGAATTCACATGCTGGCCAGAGTCCAAACTAGTCAGCGACAGTTTTTCTTTAATGATCTTCTTTAACATCAACAAAGCAGACATTAGAATCTATGCCAAAAAAATGTTTTCCGGCTTGTCATAGTCTTGTACAGCACAGAAGGAAGCCCCTCGTGCTATTGTACCACTATGAAAGAGGCTTCCCCATGGTTATACTCCCCTTTTCTTTTCCCTCAGCACAGCATACATTTCCTTGTAGTAGATTCTTCAACTGTTCTAGCTCAATGGATCCATCATTGAGGATACCCCACCCCCCATCACCTAGGATATGCCCTCTTCTCATTGCTACCATCAGGATGCAGAGTGGAGGTACAGGAGTCTGAAGGCACACACTGAGAAATTCAGAAATTCTTCCCCTTTGCCATCCGATTATGAATGGACGTTGAACCTGTGAACACTATCTCACTACTTTTTTTTTATTTTTGCACCATTTATTTGATTTACCATTTTAAATATATATACCTACTGTAATTTGCAGTTTATTATTGTGTATTGCAATGTACTGCTGCCACATAACAACAAGTTTCACAACATATGCCAGTGATGTTAAACCTGATTCGGATTCTGGATAAAACCCTTACACTAAGTGAGAAAATTAGTGATCCTAATCTCACTTCCCAAAAGTGAATTTGCAGATTTATTGGCACTGATTTAAATGATGTGGAATTTGTTATTTTGCTTTGGCAGTACAGTGAAAAGACAAAAACAAACTATAAACGACAAAATTGCACACAATGGCCACTTTATTACTTTTGTTCATTCGAGCAAATATCTAATCAGCCAATGCATAAAAGCATACAGACATGGTCAAGAGGTTCCGTTGTTGATCAGGCCAAACAAACATCAGACTAGGGAAGAAATATGATTTAAGTGATTTTGACTGTTGTATGATAGTTGGCGCCAGACGGGGTGGTTTGAGTATCTCAGAATCTGCTGATCTCCTGGGATTTTCACACACATCAGCCTTTAGAGTTTACAGAGAATGGCGTGATAAACAGAAAAAAAAACATCCAGTGACCATGAAATGTGTGGGTAAAGACACTTTCTTAATGAAATAGATCAGAAGAGAATGGCCAAACTTGTTCAAGCTGATAGGAAGACCACAGTAACTCAATAACCATGTGTTACAAAAAGTGATGTGCAGAACAGCAACTCTGAATGCACAATATTGTACCTTGAAAATCCTAAAGAAAGTACTAGAAACAGCCCAGTGGTTAAAGCCCTTGCCCACTATTGAGCACATCTACATGAAACACTGTTACAGGAAAGCAGCATTCTTCATCAAGGACCCCCACCACCCAGGGCATGGTCTCTTATCACTGCTGCCATCATCAGGAAGAAGACGCAAGAGCCTCAGGACTCACACCACCACAAGCAGGAACAGTTAATACTCCTCAACCATCAGCCTCGTGAACCAAATGCATATCATTAATCAACTTTATTTGCCCCATCATTGAAATGTTCCCACAACCTACGGACTCACATTCAAGAACTCTTCATTTCATGTTCTCAATACTTATTGCTTATATATTATTATTATTATTGTTATTATTATTATCATTATCATTTCTTGTTGTATTTGCATTTTTGTTGTCTACTGCATACTGGTTGAACACACAAGTTGGGGCCATCTTTCATTGATTCTATTATGGTTATTATTCTATGATGGTTTTATTGAGTATGTCTGCAAGGAAATATGGTGATATATATGTACTTTGATAATAAATTTCCTTTGAACTTTGAATGGGTCTCTTTTGCCACAAAAACATGAATTTATCGACCAGATCACTTTAACTGTGTTAAAAAAAAACACTTCAAAGGATTGGAACGGAGGAATGTGGATCATGTGCAGACACTTGGGTTATTTCAATTTGACATTATGATTGACAAAGACATTATAGTTTGAAGAACTTGTTCCTATGCTGTACCCTATATGCTTCCAATATGCCTAATTAATCAAAAATAGCTGAGCCTCGTGAAGACATAATGGAGAAAATGGTTAAAGTGTGGGTCCGACAGATCATTTTTAAGGAAGGATGAGGTGTTTTGGAAGAAATTTCTGGAGCTAATGGCCTCATCATTGAACTAAATAACATCATAAAGTTTGGAACTCAGCCTGCTGCATCATGGTCCCTGTCCTCCCCAGCACTGAGGACATCTTCAAAGGCGATGCCTCAAAAAGGCGGCATCCATCATTAAGGACCCCCATCACCCAGAAATGCTACCATGAAGGAGGAGGTATATGAGCCTAAAGACACTTAATATTTTAGGAAACAACATACATCAAAGTTGCTGGTGAACGCAGCAGGCCAAGCAGCATCTATAGAAAGAGGTGCAGTCGACGTTTCAGGCCGAGACCCTTCGTCAGGACTTAGGGTTAGTCCTTAGTCCTGACGAAGGGTCTCGGCCTGAAACGTCGACTGCACCTCTTTCTATAGATGCTGCTTGGCCTGCTGCGTTCACCAGCAACTTTGATGTATGTTGCTTGAATTTCCAGCATCTGCAGAATTCCTGTTGTTTGCGTGATATTTTAGGAACAGCTTCTTCCCCCCCATCATCAGATCTCTGAATGGACAATGAACCCATGAACACAATCTCATAATTGTCTTTCTTTTTTTGTTCTCTTTCTGTGCTATGTATTTAGTTATTTTTTAAATAAATAAATATTATAATTTATAGTTTTTGAAATTATGTATTGCAATGTACTGCTGTTGCAAACAACAAATTTCACAACATATGCCAGTGATATTAAACCAGATTTTGATTCAGATTCTGAGCTGAAGGGAAGGTTGCCAATTGTACTGCAATTAAAACCAGTCCTGAACAAGGGTCCGCACTCTGATACATCAGGGGCCGGAGGTTGTAAATCTGAAGAAGATTAGAGACCATGGTAATATTGGAAAAGGAGAAAAAAATATCAGATGTGAGGAGATTGCTTACCCAGAGCCAAGTTAGGTCAACAAGTGCGGGATGATGAGTAATCTGAACATAGTCTGCACTGGAACATGAGCTGCGGAGTTTAAATAACAAGTTCAGTTTTTGAACGGTGGAATGAGGGAGAGATCAACAGTGGACTAATCGTGAGCAAGAGCAACCTAAGTTTTGCTATTCACTGTCAGCAGATTTCACGGCGCTTTTCATATTGATTGACTGTGTTCATCTGTCCAAAGCGACCAGCGCCCGTGACGAAAGTGTGCACTGTTTGCAAGTTCCAAAGCAGCAGGACATTAAGCGTTTCTTTCTCTGCAACCCCTCCAATCCTTCACCTGCTGTGACCTGGAAATACAAAACCAGCAGGTTCAGCCAAAGACCAATGCAGGAAGTCTGCTCTTAAGTTTTAGAGTAGACGGACAGTATCTGGTCTTTTTTCCCCCCAGGGTTGAAATGTCTAATACCAGAGAATATACATTTAACGTGAGAGGGGTAACTTTAAAGGATATGTGAGGATCAAATTTTTGTGGTGGGTGCCTGAAATATGTGACCTGGGGTGATGATAGAGGCATTTTAGTTACGTTCAGATGGGCAGAAGAATGTGAGGAAAATAGAGCAATATGGTCATTGTGTAAGCAGAAGAGATTCATTTATTGAACTATTTGTTTACTAATTTAGTCGGTTTACACTAGGATGGTCTAAGAACATAGAACAGATCATTACATTACAGGCCCTTCGGCCCACGATGTTGTGTTGACTCTTTAACCTACTCTAAAATCAACCTAACTCTTAATAGACCTCCACTTTTCTATCATCCATGTGCGCATCTAAGAGTTTCTTAAGAGTCCTTAATGTAACTGTCTCTACCACCACCCGTAACAGGACATTCCATGCATCCACTGCTCACTTTCTGACAAAAACCTACCTCTGACATTGCCCCCTTTACGTTCCTCCAATCACCTCAAAAATTATATCCTTGTCATAGTTGCCCTGGTAAAAATGTCTATGGTTATCCACTCAGTAAAGTCATGGGCCATTCTGACCTGGATTGTAATGATCCCTCAACATCAATGGATTGGCATTTTTTTTAAAGATTGTGACCTTCTGACTTCAAGGCAGGAACACAATGATCTGGACAATATCAAACCGTGAGGTAAAGGAGTTATTGGGATTCATAATCAGAATCAGGTTAATTATCACTGATAAATGTTGTGATTTTTTTTGTTTTGTGACAGCTGTATGATACAGCACGTAAAAAATCACTAGTTGCAAAACAAATAAATTAGTATATAATGCAAAAGATGAATAATGAGGTAGAGTTCATAGGTTCATGGGCCATTTAGAAATCTGATGTAAGAGAGAGAGAAGCTCTTCCTAAAACATTAAGTGGAGTTCTCCAGGCTCCTACACCTCCTCCCTGATGGTAGTAAAAGAAGTATGTATGTCTCAGGTGGTGGGGATCTTTTATGATGGATTCTGCCTTCTTGAGGCTCTGCCTGTTGAAGATGTCCTCAGTGGTGGGGAGGGCTGCACCCATGATGGAGCGAGCTGTGTCTATAATCCTCCGCAGCCTCTTTCAATCCCGTTCATTGGATCCTCCATACCGCACTGTGATGCAACCAGTCCGAATACTCTTGACTGCACATCTGTAGAATTTTGTAAGAGTCTTTGATGATCTACTGAAGCTCTTCAAACTTCTAACGAGGTATAGAGGTTGATGGACCTTCTTTGTAATTGCACTTATGTGTTGGGCCTGGGATAGTTCTCCTGTGTCAGTGGGATCTTTCCGTCTGCGCTTGGATTTCTGTGTGTCATTGGTGGTAACCTCGCAATAGGTACCTTAAAAGAGATCACATGAACACATGAATTTCTGGCTCAAGTCAAAATGGTTTGGCATCTCTGGAGTTAATGAAAACCCAGTGCCAAGTTCATCAGCGGGGGAGAAATGCATTCCTAGCTTGGTGTCCCACGGGTGGTGTTGTAAGCTTGCACGGGGTGAGCTGAAGCATAAAAAATCAGCTTGTATTAGGCCAGTCGGGTAAATCATTGTGGTTTGATACGCGATGTAGACGTTGGCGCCTGTGGCAATGCCATCCATTTCAATGAACTCAACTGATTAGTACCTTCATTCAGAAAAGGTCATTGTTTGGATTAATTATTTAATTATCGGGGGTGTGTAAGGCACAGATTACTTAAACCAGCTACAGTCTCTCCCATTGAAAATCCAGTTAAATAAACAACTATTTTGGTTCACACATATACAGACACACACACACACACACACACACACACACACACACACACAGAGACACACACACACAGACACACACACACAGACACACACACACACACACACACACACAGACACACACACACAGTGGCCACTTTATTAAATTCACCTGGTCACTTGCTTGTTAATGCAAATATCTGATCTGCCAATCATGTGGCAGCTTCCAAATGCATAAAAGCATGCAGATATAGTCAAGTGGTTGAGTTGTTGTTCAGATCAAACATCAGAATGGAGGACAAATGTGATCTGATTGACTTTGATCATGCAATGATTGTTGCTGCCAGACAGGGTGGTTTGAGTATCTTAGGAAACTGCTGTTCTCCTGGGAATTTCATGCACAACAGTATCTAGAGTTTACAGAGAATGGTGCAAAATACCAAAAAAGGAACATCCAGTGAGTGGTAGTTCTGTGGGCAAAAATGACATATTAATGACAAAGGGCAGAGGAGAATGGCCAGACTGGTTCAAGCTGACAGGAAACCGACAGTAATTCAGATAACTATGCGTTACAACAGTGTGTTGAAGAGCATCTCTGAATGTGCAGCACCTCTAACCTTGAAATGGATGGGCTACTGCAGAAGACCTGGAACGTACACTCAACAGCCACTTTATTAGATGCAGGAGGTCACTAATGAAGTGGCCACTGAGTGTGTATTGCAAACTAGTCCACGAAGTCTGAAATACTTCCAGGTAAAATTAGATTTGCTAAGTAAGATGAGCTATAGTTTTAAAAAACCTGGGTTATATTTTTAACAATGTGCATTTGTTCAAATTTCAAAATAAAATTATCATCAAAGTATATATACTGTGTCTCACCATACACTGGATTCAATTTTTTTGCAGGCATTTACAGATAAATTAAACAAATACAATGGAAATATGAAAAAAACAGACACAAGACTGACACACAATTCATGTGCAAAAGAAGAGAGATTTTGCAAAAACAAAAATATAACACTGAAAATATGAGTAGTAAAAAAGTGAGTCTATGGATTGTAGAAATATTTAAGAGAAATTAAGCATGCTGGGTCAGGAGCCCAGTGGTTGTACAGACTTATGGGACCAGCATAATGGAATACTCTCCACTAGCATAAAACTTGAAAGAAGCTCAACTCCTTAGAGGTCAATAAGCTCTCTTGACTGGCACTGTACACATTCGCTCCCCCATCACTGTGGCACCGTGGATGCAGCGTGTGCTATCTACAAACTGCACTGCATTGTCTCCTCACTTACTGTTGTATATTCAATATTTCAGTGGTATTTGAGTAATATTAGAAATATATTGTTTGATTAAGCATTCTTGTTCATTTAAATCTTGTTCATTATGGGTTATATGTATAAATATGTGAATTGCATACATCATCACCCTACCACGTGACACGTGCGCGGCTTGCTCAAAGTAAACATGAAATTTGACTTCATTTTGGTCTCCCGTGTCTTCCTTTCAAATAAGTTTACAATTTTGAAATGACAAAATATAACAGTTACTGTATGTTCCGGACCCGCATCCTCCCTTATTGAGCGGGACAATGACTTCAGGTGAATGGCAACACCCATGAAAGCTCATACCTTCTGGAATGAGAAAATTATTGCTGGTCCCTCATTGGCAGTGGGGATAAGATTTGGATCTCTCTACTTAACAGCCCTAGGGGGAGTGCTCAAAGAGATAATTCATCCCTTACTTCTCAAGCGCAGAAGAAATACACATATCTGTAAGTTCTGGCCTTCAGAAATGTCCTGTTGAAAAAAAAACAATGAAAATGGAAATTATCATGTAACTAGGCTTTTTTTTTACTGAGAATGGGTGAAACTAGAACTAAAGGTCATTGGTTTAGGGTGAAAGTTGAAATGTTTAAGGGGACCCTGAGGGGGAGCATCTTCATTCAGGTTGGTGCAAGTGTGGAATGAGTTGCCAGCAGAAATAGTGGATGTGGGTTCGATTGTAACCAATAAGAAAAATTTGTGTAAATACATAGGTGGGAAAGGTATGGAGGGCTACGGTCTGGGTGCAGGTGATGGGACGAGGCAGAGTAACAGTTCAACAGGAATTAGATGGGCCGATGTGCCTGATTCTGCGCTATGACTCTATGGCTCTGATGATCAAGCCTGACCATGTGAGAACATGTCAGGCCGGATGAGCAGAAGGCTGATCAAAGCATTGTGATGGGCAGAAGCATTGTTTGGGTGCACAACTGTAGTGTAGCGGATTAGCACAAAGCTCCTACAGCTCAGGGTGGTTCCGGAGTTTGGAGTTCAATTCCAGCACTGTTCTGAAAGGAGTCTCTGCACGTCCTCTCTGTGGAATGCATGGATTTTGACAAGTGCTGCGAATTCTTTCCACAGTACAAAGACATACCGGGTACGTTAATTGGTCATTGTAAATCATCCCATGTTAGAGTTAGGGTTAATCAGGTTTGTCGGGGGTTGCTGGGGTGGTATGATCTCGAAGGACTGAAAGGACCTGCTCTACACTGTATCACTGAAATAAAATAAAATATTAAAAATTACTTTTCTACTATTTTAAAGGGGAAAAGGAAGTCTTTAACAGAGGACATTTCACTGCTGGGGAGTTGAAACTGACAAGCTTACATTGTGCTGACAGACTGAGGAAAATAGTTAGTTTTCAGAATAACTCCATCATTTTTAATGAGAGAAATAGAAAGACACATATTATAGTTTGCTAAAATTGAACTGTCGTTAAATTTATACAACTATAAAGATGACTTTGACTCATTAGACACATGTCGTATTATATAGATGAGAATTGTGAATATCAGACATCCCACCCGCAAAAACTCATTTCAGGCAGGTAGCAACCCCGCCCCTCGCAACCCCATATCCCCCACCCCCGTCGACCTCCAAGGGTGTATGTAATACTTTGTTTAGTGATTTTGTCTAATCTGTAAACCAAGTTGGGTATATGCAAAAAATGTGCCATTAAAACATATATTATATTATCATGTTTATTCTATTACAACTTTAAGCAAGTCTACAGGGAGTTTGGCCTCATCATGTAGGACATCAATAGCGTAGCTCCTTGGCAGCTAGCCAGCTAGTTCAAATCAGGGGTCCTGACCTTTTTTGCACTGGTTTAATATTGACAATATTCTTGTGGACCGACCGACTGGTGGGTGGGGGTGGGGGTGGGTGTTAATCACGACCAGGATATAGGTGATAAGTCAATTATAAGTCACTTGTAAGTGGCTCATACACTCAATTTCGTTTCTAAAGGGGTTTATCTAACGAATTTAATATTAAACACACAGCGCATATTTTCCTTGCATGAATGTAGTGATAAGTCAATTACTGTATAACAGTGGTCCCAAACTTCTGGGCCGCGAAGAATGCAGCGGTACAGTGGTGGCCGGAACGCACCCAGCACATCTTTAAGAAAAAAGCTGAAATAAACAAGCTAATTGATCAGGTGCTGCCCGGCACGTAAATGTCGGCCCAGATCAGAGACAACGCAATCGGCAATCGCCTCTGATCTGGGCTGACATTTACATGCTGGGCAGCACCTAATTAATTAGCTAGTTTATTTCGGCTTTTTTCTTAAAGATGTGCTGGGTGCTTTCCGGCCACCGCTGTATTTTTCGAGGCCCGGAGGTTGGGGTCCACTGAATTATAAGTCACTTATAAGTTAAAAGCATCATAATATTTTAAGTAACATTTGGATATTAAACACACAGTGCATGTTTTCCTCGTATGAACATATAAAATCATTACAACACACCAATATCGCTGAATCAGTGGGAGCCCTGGGCTTGTTTCCCTGCAACAAGACAGTCCTATCGAGGGGGATGGGAGACAGCGATACTCGAAGGGGGTTCCTTATGTCCAGTCTATTCTGCAATTTAGTTTTCGTTGCATTCATTGCAGAAAACTCCGCTTCGCAGAAAAATGTTGGAAATGGAAGCAACATTTTCAGTGCTTTCGTGGCTATCTCAGGATATTCAGCCTTGACTTTGATCCAGAATGCCGGCAGAGATGTTATGTCAAACATGCTTTTCAGCCCGCCATCATTTGCAAGCTCGGGGAGTTGATCTTTTTCCCGCGCTGACATGGATGATTCACCGGGGACATTCACATATGGGTCACCGACCCATTCCTTTGCACATCTTGGGTCACTGATGACCTCGCGTGCATTAAAATTCAACAGTGCGTGACAGGGAATGAGGAAAGGTGCAGCTGACTCATATCGTTTCATGTCACCAAATCATATTGTTTCCTCGTGGCCCAGTGGTTGGGGACCACTCTTAGCACGAACAGAGACCAATCAGGATGCTCGCTCTCCCTCTCCCTCTCAAAAAAAATCGATGTCCGGGATATTGTATATAATTTCCGGGTGTCAGGGAGCCACTATCAATATGCGGGAGTCTCCTGGAACTTCCGGGAGAGGTGGGATGTCTGGAATATAGACTTTTTCAGTGCAGAAGGCTCCAAATAAATTTTAAGGGATGAGAGAAAAAGATATGAATTTGCTCAAGGTCCTCAACAGTTCCAACTAAAGACCTCGGACATGAGATGCAAACTCTTTCTCTTTCTACAGATGCTGTATAACTTCCTTAGTGTTTCTGGCTGTTCTTCCAAATTAGTTAATGCAACTTCTTTTTTAAAAAAATGACGTGTTTTTTTAAGCTCTGTGCAACTTTGCATTACTGCTTCTTGTTCTGGATAGTACTTGAATCCGTGTGGAGGGAAAGGAGTGTGTATTAGTGCATGGGTATATCTCTGTGGTGCCTTACTATAAGGGCCTGTATTGTGCTGTAGGTTTTTCTATGTTTAATGTATATGAAACTTAAATGAGTAGCAGTAAAGTTGGTTCTTCACGCAAATGATTTGGGAAGGTCAAAGTTCAAAGTAAATTTATTGTCGCAGTATGTATGTCACTATTTAATACCTTTAGATTAATTTTCTTATAGGCATTCACAATAGAATCAATGAAAAAAATATACACTAGGACTGACAAACAACCAATGTGCAAAAGTACTAAGAACATGAGCTGTCAAGTCCTTGAGAGTAAGTCCATAGGTGGTGAAATCAGTTCAGAGTTGAGGTGAGTGAAGTTCAGAACTAGTAACTGTTCCTGAAGCTGGTGGCAGCAGTGAGCAGAGAGCGTGGCCTGGATGAGTGGATTTACGATATCCCAAGTTAAATGATCCCCTTTTAAGGAAGATTTTAAGAGGAAACATTTAACCCATAAACACATCAATAAGTAGTTTTTATGTTGTAACCCTATTTAAATGTTTAGGCTAGTTTCTGTTAGCTGTCGCAGTCTTTATGTCTCCAAAGTCTTCGTACTTTATGAGGCCAGCATGTGCACAATATAACTCTTTAACTCTTTCACACCTTAATTTAAAATGACTGTCATTTTTTTTCATCAGTTTCTAAACACTGCTAAGATATCACCAGAATTGGCTGTCCTCCAGCCTAGAGCAATGGTAATAGACATTGAGGAGACACAACAGGATTTACAGCTCCTTATTAACTTGAAACACTCTAGTGCAGACATGAGTTTCACTTGTACTCTACAGCACAGATGATGCTTGCTCAGATTTGCTGCAGGATTGTCAATCTGAATTTATGAAAGTTTGGATTCCTAAAACATTTTCCAGGCAACCTTTTCTTTTGAGAATGTTGACCAGGGCCACCGTGATGAATATACCACTGGGGGAAATGCAGTCTTTTTTTAAGTTATTTTGGTCCAGATGTTTTCCCAGTAGGGGTGTAACACTCTGCCTGTGAGATCTCGTATCCCACCTCCTTCCCACTCATCATATTGACAGCCTTTAGAGATTTCACTTTGCCATACATCCTAGAGTCAATTGCTGCTCCGAAGATCGGGACATACAGCTATGATAACAGAACACTGGCAGGCAGAGATCAGTAGCATTGTTAAGATTTAGAATGTTACTACCCTACTTGATCTTTCCCCACTCTGCTAAGTTACTGAATAAAGTTTGCTGGAAATCTGACATGAAAAACAAAACCTTTGAAAAGCTATAACAACTTAAGGACTCTCAACATCTGAGACATGCCCTCTTATCATTACTACCATCAAGGAGGAGGTATAGGAGCCCGAAGACACACATTTATTGTCTTAGGAGCAGTTTATTTCCCTCCACCATTACATTTTTAAACAGTCCATGAACCCATGAATACTACTTCACTATTTTCTCTTTTATATTTCCTTTAATTGTAACTTTCAGTTATTTGTTTATGTTTTGTACTGTATTGCTGCCACAAAACAACAAAATTCACGATATATAGTTCTGTGCAGAAGTCATATATATATATATATGTATGTTGGCGCGTGGCCAAGTGGTTAAGGCATTCGTCTAGTATTTGAAGGTTGCCAGTTCGAGCCTTGGCTGAGGCAGCGTGTTATGTCCTTGAGCAAGGCACTTAATCACACATTGCTCTGCGACGACACTGGTGCCAAGCTGTATGGGTCCTAATGCCCTTCCCTTGGACAACATCGGTGGCGTGGAGAGGGGAGACTTGCAACATGGGCAACTGCTGGTCTTCTATACAACCCTGCCCAGGCCTGCGCCCTGGAAACCTTCCAAGGTGCAAATCCATGGTCTCATGAGACTAACGGATGCCTATTATTAATATATATATATATATATAAGCTAGGATGCCTAAGCCTTTCCCAAGCCTTTTTTATAGTACTATATTTGTCAACGTGGAGTGGAGAGTGAGTTTGTAAATCTGGTGGGAGCAAAGGAGGTTGGGAATGTCAAGAGTGGAGCGCTGCGGGAGGGTGTCAGACAGTTTGCAGAGAAGTAGTGCTCGGGGCGGGGGGGGGGGGGAATTGCACGGGTGCAGACACACACAGCCCTGAGACAACAGGTAATGGTCATTTGATTCCAAACAATTGGTTCATTGATCATTACAGGATGTCTCCCGGGCGCCTCCTGCTCCCTTCCCCTTTTCCTTTCCCTGCTCTCTTTCCCTTCTCCTTTTCCCAACCATGATTCCCTTCTCCCTGACCCCCTTCCCACTCTTAGTCCACAATAGTGATCCACATCAGAATCAGGTTTATTACTCACATATGTCATGGATTTTTTTTTGCAAAAGTACAGTACAATACATAAAATTACTAGCATACTTTTCAAAGTAAATTTACTTTGACCTTTGAGCTTTTGAACACATTTATAGTATTGTGCAAAAGTCTTAGACACCCTAGCTACATATATATGCCTAAGACTTTTGTACAGTACTGTAGGTTTGTTCAAAAGTTCAAAGTTTGAAGTAAAACTTATTATCAAACTACGAGGGTGATTGACAAGTTTGTGGCCTAAGGAAGGAGTCAATTTTAGAAAACCTAGCACATTTATTTTTCAACATAGTCACCTCCTACATTTACACACTTAGTCCAGCGGTCGTAGAGCATACGGATCTTGGACCTCCAGAAAGTGTCCACAGCAGGGGTGATTGATAAGTTCATGGCCTAAGGTAGAAGGAGATGAGCTTTACAGCTCTCGTTACGTGCACATACAGTTCAGCTCTTTGAGTGATTATGCAGAAAGTTTGAAGTTAATAACTCATCAGGGGTGATTCATACGTTCGTGGCCTAAGGTAGAAGGAGATGAGTTATTAACTTCAAACTTTCTGCATAATCACTCAAAGAGATGACCAGCATGTGCGTGTAACGAGAGCTGTATAACTCATCTCCTTCTACCTTAGGCCACTAACTTATCAATCACCCCTGCTGTGGACATTTTCTGGAGGTCCAAGATCCGTATGCTCCACAACCGCTGGACTAATTGTGTAAATGTAAGAGGGGACTATGTTGAAAAATAAATGTGCAAGGTTTTCTAAAATTGACTCCTTCTACCTTAGGCCACAAACTTATCAATCACCCCTCGTGTGAATATGTCACCATATTTGACCATGAGATTCATTTTCTTGCAGGCATTCACAGTGTTGTATAGTGAAGAAATCCAATGAAATCAATGAAAAGCTAGAGACAAAGACAAACAACCAATGTGCAAAAGAAGACAAACTGCAAATACAAAAAAAAGGAATAATTATATTTATTTATTCATTTTATTTAGAAACATAAAAACCCTACAGCACAATACAGGCCCTTCGGCCCACAATGCTGTGCCAAACAAGAACTTGCTTTAGAAATTGCCTAGGGTTACCCATAGCCCTCTATTTTTCTAGGCTTCATGTACTAGAGATACAGAGGGGAATAGGCCCTTCTGGCACCTCAAGCCACTCGGGCCAGCAACCCTCCGATTAACCGTAACCCACTCGTGGACCAATTAGTCTGCTTGGCATGTCTTTGGACTGTGGGAGGAAACCAAAGGACTAGGGGAAAACCCACGCATACGGATTTACGGAGACTCCTTACATAGGACGCTGGGATTAAACTCCAAACTCTTGATGCCCAGAGTTATAATAGGGAAAGGGGAGCGCAGTCCTCAAGAAAACTTACAGAGAATGGTGAGAGAAACAAGAAACATACAATGAGCATCTGTTCTATGGGTGAATATGTCTCGTTAATGAGAGAGGTCAGAGGAGAATGGTCACACAGTTTCAAGCTGACAAGAAGGCGACAGTAACTTAAATAACCACGTGTTACGACAGTGGTGTGAAGAAGAGCATCTCTGAATCGTCAACACGTCGAACCTTATGGTGAATGGGCTACAGCAGCAGAAGATCATGAACATACACACAATGGCAGGAGGTATTGAATAAAATGGCCACTGAGTGTATGCCTCTGATATTGACTCTCCTATTCTTCTGACACTTTGAGACGGCATGGATTAAAGAGCAAGAGGGAGCAGATGAAAATTCACCTCCCCCAACCTCCACTGGGTATATATCTTTTCTGTTTCATTCGCAGCTAATCTTGGCCTCTTAGTATTTAGGTTATGCATAATCAGTGATTCAATGAGTAGGTCACGCAGGAACTAATGACATTTAAAAGGGCTTGAATGAACCTTTCACCTGCTTTAACGTTTTCATTAAACACGTTATTAGGAAATAAATGTTTTTTTTCACTCTCTGAAAATGAGTTGGGCGAAAGAAAGCCCTTAAACGTTGGTAGTGATTGGAATATTAAAGAAGTAATTAGCAGTTCTGAGATCCCATTCATTGTTTAGGCAATTTGATGCTGGTTCTATCCGAATAAAAAAGAGGGGGTTGTGAGAGAAAACTTACAATATAAGCTATTAACATTAAAATGCATCATCTGTAGCTCCGACTACATTGAAATCAGGGTGCAAGTACCACCTACAAAAAAGTAGTGGTTATGGCTCTCAGTCCATCATGGCTAAAGGCCTCCCCACCATTGAGAACATCTGCACGGATTACTGTCGTAGGAAAACAGCCTCCATTATCAGGGACGCCTACCATGCTCTCTTCTCACTGCTGCCAACAGGAAGGAGCTACAGGAGCCTCAGAACACACACAACAGGGTTCAGGAATACTTATTCCCCCTCAACTGTCAAGCTCTTGAACCAGAGGGGATAACTTCAACATCACTGAACTGTTCCCACAACCAATGGACTTGCTTTCAAGGACTCTTCATCACATGTTCTCAGTTTTTATTGTTATTATTATTTTCCTTTTTTGTATTTGCACAGTTTGTAGCCTCTTGCACACTGGTTGTTTGTCCGTCCTGTTGGGTATGGGCTTTCATTGATTCTATTGTGCTTCTTGGATTTACTGTGAATGCCCACAAGAAAAAGAAATTCGGGTCCATATCACATGGTTGTATATGGTGACATGTATGTACTTTGATAATAAAATTTACTTCAAACTTTGAACCTTCAAAAACTATCATTCGAATGTGTCAGTGATTGCAGTTCACAGTGGGTATGTTGCTTTGACATGTTTTTCCCTGTGCTTTCCAGTTCTCTCGGCAGAGCTGACTAACTGAGGGAAAACCAAGAAAAAAACTGCAGGTGCTGGAAATATAAAATAAAAAGAGAAAGTTACAGACACATGCAGAAAGTTAAAGATTGCATTTGGAAAGAGACAGAATTAAGCTTTCAGAGTGAAAACCCTTCAACAGCAATAAAATAAAATAAATAAACAGAAGAATCTGCAGATGTTGGAAATCTAGAGCAACACACAAAAAGCTGAAAGAACTCCACGGGTCAATCTTGGGTCTAAAGCCGAAATGTCAATTCTTTGTTCCTTTCCATAGATGCTGCCTGGCTGCTGAGTTCCTCCAGCTTTGATGTGTGATACTTAAAATGAAAGGTAGTTTTGACTTGAAGGGAAAACATCAGGCTGATGGGAATGACAACAGAAACCTCTGTGACACCAATATCGCCATGAGGATGAGTTACAGGGGAGTCACCTGATCAAATGGGATAACAAGGAGGGTTAATACAGATGGAGATGTGGGATATCTGGCTAATAGCAAAGTATACACTGCAGGTTGAGCTGTAAGATCACATGAGCACCACTGCTCAATACAAGAGGACATGGCTTTAAGGTAAGGGGTGGGAAGTTCAAGGGGGATATTAGAGGAAGCTTTTTTTACTCAGAGAGTGGTTGGTGCATGGTTCATTCATAAGGCCGGTGATGTGGTGGGGATGGAACTGGACTCTCTCATGGTGGTGTCTGAAAAGAGGATGCTGTCTAAGTTGCATGCCATCTTGGACAATGTCTCCCATCCACTACATAATGTACTGGGTGGGCACAGGAGTACATTCAGCCAGAGACTCATTCCACAGAGATGCAACACAGAGCGTCATAGGAAGTCATTCCTGCCTGTGGCCATCAAACTTTACAACTCCTCCCTTGGAGGGTCAGACACCCTGAGCCAATAGGCTGGTCCTGGACTTATTTCATAATTTACTGGCATAATTTGCATATTACTATTTAACTATTTATGGTTCTATTACTATTTATTATTTATGGAGCAACTGTAACGAAAACCAATTTCCCCCGGGGTTAATAAAGTATGACTATGACTATGACTATGACTATGAATGCACTGCCTGAGTCAGTGGTGGAGGCAGATACACTCGTGAAGTTTAAGAGACTACTAGACAGGTATGTGGAGGAATTTAAGGTGGGGGCTTATATGGGAGGCAGGGTTTGAGGGTCAGCACAACATTGTGGGCCGAAGGGCCTGTACTGTGCTGTACTATTCTATGTTCTATGTTCTATAGTACAGATGGATAACCATTCTCTCCTCTCGCCACTGCCATCGGGCGGAAGATACAGGAGCCTTCAATCCCACACCATAAGGTTCCGGATCAGTTATGACACCTCAACCATCAGGTTCCTGAACTAGAGTGGATAACTTCACTCACCTTGACACTGAAGTGAATCCATAACTATGGGCTCACTTTCATCTACTCTTCATCTCACATTGTCAATGTCATTTATTTATTATTTTGTTTTTAGCTTTGTACTTGCCCAATATGTCATTATTTCCACTTTGGTTGTTTGTCCATCTTTATTAGTGTGCAGTTTTTCATTGATTCTGTTGTGTTTCTTTGTATCTACTGGGAATGCCCACAAGAAAATGTATCTCAGGGTTATATATGGTGTCATATTCATAGCTTGATAATAATTTTACTTTACTTTGAACTTTGACTTACAACAGAAACAACTAGTTTCAACAGAACTGAGGGACTCCAACAGTGTTAGCATTGCCCTCAAAGGCATCATTCTCTGAATGGAGATACAGTCGTGTGTGATGAGACTGTCAGTCCTTTGACTGGTCCATCTTTAAGACAGACATATAAATGTTTGAGGCAGTGATCCAGAATAATAATAAGTGCTACTTCATAGCCTTGAGGTCAACTTTTTTATTTTCTTGAATTACACTTCGCCAATTGTCTTGTCCATCAAGCGAGCTTCAACCTCTTGTACTGAATGCAAAATAAACAGTTTTGTCTCTTTCTTCTTCAGCCTTCAATCCACCCTACTGCCCCCTCAATTCCATTTAGTTTATCCTTGAAAGAAAGAGCTTGCATTCCCAAGGCCACCAGGTGTTCCAAAAAGTTTCATAACCAGCTATTACTAGAAATGGACAAAGAATTACAGGGAAATATTTTTCTCACCCAGAGAATGGTAAAGGTCTTGAACTTGAAAGGGGTGATGAAGGCAGAAATACTCATCTCATTTACGTAATCAGTTTGATTACAACAGGAAAGGAGGCCATTTTATCCATCTTCAAAAGGTGGTATCTCGACGCAAATTCGATCATCAAGGACCTTCACCATTTGGGACATGCTCTCTCCTCATTTCTACCATCAGGGCGGAGGTACAGAAGCCTGAAGACGCACGCAGTTTTAGGAACAGCTTTTTCCCCTCCAACATCAGATTTCTGAATGGAGAATGAATCCATGAATACCACCTCACTATTTGCTCTTTTTTGTACTGATGTATTTTTTATATTTGTTAATGTACTGCACAGTATTGCTGCCATGAAACAACAAATTTCACAACATCCAGTACAGTGCAAACGTCTTGGGCCCATATATATAACAAGGGTGCCTAAGACTTTTGCATAATACTGTATTTGTCAACATGATGTGGGTTTGTACATCTGGGAGCAAAGGATGTTGGGAATGGTGAGCGGGTAGCACCGCGGGAGGAGCGTGAGACAGGTGGCAGAGAAGGAGAGCCGGGGCAGTGGTGACGTGGGTGCAGACACACCCAGTTGGTCTATTGATCATTACAGAATGCCTCTCTGGTGTTTCCTACTCCCTCCCCTCTTCCTTCCCCTTCCCCAACCATGATTCCCCTCTCCCTGCCCCCTGCCTGCTCTCAGTGCACAACTGAGACCCATATCAGAATCACTTGAGTTATAAAAGAGTCATAGAAAAGTACAACACAGAAATAGGCCTTTTGGCCCATCTAGTCTCTGCCAAACCATTTGAACTGCCTACTCTGATCAACCTGCACAGGGACTACAGCCCTACCATCCATGTACCTATCCAAACTTCTCCTAAACTTTAACATTGAGCTCCCTTGCACCAATTATGTGGGCAGCTTGTTCCACACTCTCACAACCCTCTAAATGAAGAAGGTGCCCTTCATTTTCCACAAAACTTTTCACCTTTCACCTTTAACCAATGGCCTCTAGTGGTAGCCCCATTTAACCTCAGTGGAAAAAGCCTGCTTGCATTTACCCTATTTCCCTCATAATTTTGTATTCCTCTATCAAATCTCCCATCTCTTATTCTTATATTATGCAATAAGCTAACTGTTCTATAGCTGACAAGGTCTCCCTTTTTTGAATAAAGCTATTACATTGGATGTTTTCCAATCCCTCAGTACCTCTCCAGAATCTAATGATCTTTGGTCCATGCAATCTATCCAGTACATTGCATACGAATCTCTCAATCCATACTGATGACCAAGGGCATTGATAGCACAGTTGAGCTCTTGTCAATGAGCTGGAGTCAGAAGAAGGTGGATTAGACACACGGTGCACAATGTAACCATCTATTAGATGGCAAATTTTTCTCATGTGCATTTGCCAATGACAGATTTAAAATACCCGATTCTCTATAATGATTTGGTATCCTCCTCCCATGATCCCAGCACAACATGAAAATTGGCTTGGCTTTCTCACTGTGTTAATAGAGAACAATACCCACTCCTCACCATCCAGTCCATGCTCCCTTCTCACTACTATCTTTGGGAAGGAGGTACAGGACCCTTAGGCCCTACACCACCAAGTTCTGGAACAGTTATTACCCTCACCCATCGGGGTCCTGAACCAGTGTGGACAACGTCACTCACCTCAACACTGAACTGATTCCACAACCTACAGACTCACTTGCAAGAACTCTGCAACTCATGTTCTTGGTATTGTATTATTTTTACTTGTATCAGGTTTGTCATCACTCACTCATATCATGAAAAGGCCTACCCTTACCTGTACGCCTTTGGATTGTGGGAGGAAACTGAGGAAACACACAGGCTCATGCAGAGAAAGTACAACCTACTTACAGGGGGCAGTGGGAACTAAACCTTGGTCACTGAGGTGTTGTAGTAATCACAATACTGTAACAAGCTGACAGAGGAAATGCTCAAGGGTAACTTTTATGTCACTGTTAAAAGATTAGTAAATGGTTCCCTAGTATGATAAAATGGGCTCTTGACCTCACCATCTACCTCAATATAATCTTGCACCTGTCTGCTTTCCCAAACTTTTTTCACAGTTTTGGTCACTTACTTACAAGAAAGATGTAAATAAGGTTGAAAGAGTATGGAGAAAATTTACAAGGATGTTGCCAGGACTGGAGGACCTGAATGATAAGGAATGATTGAATCGGTTACAACATTATTCCTTGGAACATAAAAGATTGAGAGGAGATTTGATAGAGGTAATTGAAATTATGAGGGGTATGGACAGGTTAAATGCAAGCAGGCTCCTTTCACTGTGGTTGGGTGTGACTACAACCAGAGGTCATATGTTAAGGGTGAAGTATGAGAAGTTTAAGGGGAATATGAAGGGAAAGTTCTTCACTCAGAGGGTTGTGAGAGGATGGAACAAGCAGCTAGCACAAGTGGAACAGACGAGCTCGATATCAACGTTTAAGAGAAATTTTGATAGGAGTATGAAGGGTTATGGTCTCACTGCAGGGCAATGGATGGTTTAGCATAGACTGGATGGGCTGAATGGTATGAATGGTTTAGCATAGACTGGATGGGCTGAATGGCCTGTTTCTGTGCTATACTTTTCTCTGACACTATGTTTCTAACTGTATTTTGCTGTAGCTCTTACCCTCTGTTCTGCATTGTTAGTGTTCTACCTTGCTCTACTTCAAAACCCTGTTTAATTATTTGATCTTTATGTACAGTATTCACCTCGGTACACATGACAAAAATAAACAAATTCTAATTCCAATTCCATTACAGCAGGTATACATTTAAAAGTCATTTGGACAGGTACGTGACTAAAATAAAAACTTTAGAGCGATAATGGTGAAATGTTGAAAAATGGTTTGGCTCAGTTAGTTATCTTGGTTGACACAGATGAGTTGGTCTCATTTCTATGCCATTTAACACGATGAATCAAAATCAGAATCAGGTTTAACATCACCAGCGTATGTCATGAAATTTGTTAACTATGTGGCAGCAGTACAAGATTCAAGATTCAAAGATTCAAAAAACTTTATTGTCATTCTAACTGTACATCAGCTCTGCAGGGCAGAATGAGACAGCGTTTCTCAGGAGCAGTGCAATCATAATATAACAAACGCAACACTAAATAATAAACATAACAATAAATAGTAAAACACAACAGCCACATGTCAGTTAAAATCAAGTTATAAGTGTCCAGTGCAAGTTAAAAGTGTCCAAAGCAGAGTCAGATAGAGCAGCTATTTAGCAGTCTGACTGCCTGTGGGAGGAAGCTGTTTAGTAGCCTTGTGGTTTTAGTTTTGATGCTCCTGTAACGTTTGTCTGATGGCAGAAGAACAAACAGTTCATGGAGAGGGTGTGAGGGGTGTTTTCTGATGTACCGTCTTCGGGAAGCATCGACTCTGAAAGAGGTCTTGGACAGAAGGTAGGGAGACCCCAATAACCTTCTCTGCTCCCCTAATCACCCTCTGCAAGGCTGTTTTGTTGACAACACTGCAGCTGGAGTACCAGGTTGTGATGCTAAAGGTCAGCACACTCTCAACCACGCCTCTGTAGAATGTAGTTAAGATGCAATGCAATACATTAAAAATAGAAAAACATGAATTATATTTTTAAAATAGTTAAATAAGTATGGCAAAAATGGAAATAGTAGTGAGGGAGTGTTCATGGGTTCAATGTCCATTCAGAAATTGGATGACAGAGTGGAAGAAGCTGTTCCTGAATCATTGAGTGTGTCCCTTCAGACACCATACCTCCTTCCTGATGGTAGCAATGAGAACAAGGCATGACCTGGGTGATGGGGGTGCTTAATGAGGCCTTGACGATGTCCTGGAGGCTGACTAAGTTTACAACTCTCTGCAGCTTATTTCAATCCTGTGCAGTAGCTACTCCCCCACCCCCTACAGTGATGCAGCCAGTAAGAATGCTATGGCGATGCTCTGAGACTCTATGGGATCTACAGAACCACAGAATGAAGCAAAAGAAATTACGCCAACTGGTTCACCATGCCTGTGCTTGTTTTTTTTCAGAACAATCTACCTAATTAGTTTCAATCCTCTGGCCATTCCTGTAAATATTGTCACAGGGTTGATATATCACTCACACCTCATGCAGCCGCACACTGCATTCTAGGTAATTCTGGGCTGTTGGCTCTTCTAATTGCTGCTGAAGTCAGCCTTCCTGAATGTAAACACTAAGGACGACTTGTTCTCTGTGATAGTTGCAAAGAATATTTCAACAAAATATAGCCAAATAGGTGAAAGAGTTGTGAATTTATGCCCAGAAATAGCTTTGAAATTAAAATAAAACTCAAAAACCAGATTTAAAATCTGGGTGCCACAGTAGCATAGCAGTTAGTACAGTACTATTATAGCTCGGGGCGTCAGCGTTTGGAGTTCATTTCTGACACCGTCTGTAGGAGTTTCAAAGTTCAAGGTAAATTTTTATCAAAGTACATATATGTCACCATATACAAACCTGAGATATATTTTCTTGTGGGCATACTTAATAAATCAATAATAGAATAATAATCACAATAGATTCAATGAAAGCCTGCACCAACTTGGACATTCAATCAGTGCTCAAAAAACAACAAACTGTGCAAATACAGAAAGAAAGAAATAATAATAATAAAAAATTAAGCAATAAATGTTGAGAACATGCGAAGAAGAGTCCTTGAAAGTGAATCCACAGGTTGTGGGAACATCTTAATGATGGGCCAAGTGAAGTGAAGTGTACTACATTCTCCCCATGATACACACGAGTTTCCTCTGGTTTCCCGCCACATTCCAAAGATGTGCCGGTAAGTAGGCTGTTAGTTGGTCATCGTAAATGAACCAGCAATTAGGTTAGGGTTAAATAGGTGAGATTGCTGGCAGCACAGCTCTTTGGGCCAGAAGTACCTGTTCTGCACTGTATCTCTAAATAAAGTTTAATAATCTCATCACTGACAGAAGCCGGAATAAGGAGGCTGGAGGAGGGGGGTGGGTGCAGAAGTTGGGAGGTGATAGGTGAGACCACGTGGTGAGGGGAGAGATGGATCGGCTGGGAGTGTGAAAGTGAAGAGCTGGTAGGTGATGTGTGGAAGAGGTAATGAGCAGAAGAAGAAGGGATCTGAGAGGAGAGGGCAGTGGAATAAACAGAAGGAGTTGGGAAACTGGAGTAAGATGATGGACTGGTCATGAGGGTGGAGGAGGAGAAGATGGTGATCACCAACTGCTGCACCCCACCACTCATTGGGATTGGTCAGCGCAAAATAGTCCCACATTATGGGAACTAGCCTCTTGGCATATGGACAAAATCATTGCAAAAAAGATGTCATTATTTATTTATTTAGACACGCCGTGTGAAACGGGCCCTTTGAGCCCAGCGAGCCGCGCCAGCCAGTGACCCACTTATTTAACACTAGCCTGATCAGGGACCAATTACAATGACCAGTTAACCCACTAGCTGGTTGGTCTTTGTACTGCTGGGCACCCCGGAGGAAACCCTCGCGCATACAAGATGGAATGTACAATATTAATTACGGAGGATTGAACTCTGAACTCCAACGCCCCGAACTGCAGTAGCGTTGCACTAACCACTACACTAGCATGATGCCCCTTCCTGCATCATGGAAACTGGCCCTTTGGCACATGGACAAAAATATTACAAAAATACTTCATTATGATAAATGGCCCATTGATTTTTATTTCTTTCACTCGTCACTAATTAAAGAATTCTTGCAGATTCATCTTCAGGCTTCAGATCAGTCCTGGATTCTGGCCAGTCGTACTGGGTCCCGTTTACGTCTACAACTTTTCATTTCATGATAGGACTTGGTGATTGACTGGAGCTTGCTTTTTTTCTATTTTATATTCCAATTACTTAATGAATGAAAATAATCTTGGATATAGCGCTCGTGCAAGCTTAGGTATGGAACAGTGAATTTGGAGAATTGAGGTATTTGCAAAGCTCAGCCATTTAAAAGGTTTAATGTAATTAGGCTGCATAAACTTGGGTTGTTTCCTCTGAAGCGGCGAAGGCTTCAGGGAGATCCAATAGAGGTTTGTAAGATTATGGGAGGCATAGAAACAGACAAACAGCATCTTTTTTCCCCCAGGGTTGAAATGTCTGATATCAAAGGGGCATGCATTTAAGTTGAGAGGGCGGTGTTCTTTGTATTATTTATTGTTTATTTTTGTACTGCGTATAGTTTGCTTTCTTCCACACATTGGTTGCTTTCAGTCTTAGTGTGCAGCTTTTCTATAGTATTGCTTTGTCCTACTGTGAATAAAGGGAGAGAAAGTGGAGAGGAAAAAGAAGAAAATAAAGTAAGTGGGATAGAGAATAAGGAGGAAAAAAAGATGAGAGAAAATGGGAAAGAGCAGACAGAGTGCCACAGTAGTACAGCAGTTGGCAGAACGCTATTACAGTCCAGAGCTTGTTTGGAGTTCAATTCTGTGTTGCTTGTATGAAAATTTATGTGTTCTTCCCATGACCGCATGGGTTTCCTCTGGGTGTTCCAGTTCCGTCTCACAGTCCAAAGAGGTACCAGTTAGCAGAATAATCGATCGTTGTAAATTGTCCTGTGATTAAGCCAGTGTTAAATAGGAGAGTTGCTGTGTGGCATGGCTCGTTGGGCCAGAAGGGCCTGTTCTGTGCTGTATCTCTAAATAATTCAGTATGTATGTATGTACAAATAAATAAATAAATAGATAGATAGATAGATAGATAGATAGCTGGATGGATGGATGGATGGATGGATGGATAGATAGATGGATGGATGAATGGATGGATGGATAGATAGATAGATAGATAGATAGATAGATAGATGGATGGATGGATGGATGGATGGATGGATGGATGGATGGATAGATAGATGGATAGATAGGCAGGCATGAACAAAATGGACCAACTAGCTTCCTTCTGTAGTTTAATTTTTGATGATTTTGTTGAGTCAAAGTGGTATGTAAATATGTGTTGCTAAGTCTCTGCGGAGTGCAGGAGAGTCAGTGGAGCATTAGATGAAATATTCCCTTTGTTCGGTTTGCTAATATTGCATGCAATCACCGAAATTAACCTCAAAATAATGCAGATGGAGGACTAGCAAATGGAAATTAATGACCAGGAAATTGAAAACAGATACCATTTGAGGTTTTGTTTGCTCATTCTGATGAGTATATAGATTTATCATCTAGGATGCAAAGAACAGTCTTAAAAACATGTAGGTTCATTCAAAGTTAATGATTACAGTTGGAGAAATGGAACAGCCAAGCAGTTTAAAGCTTTCAGGGATTGAAAGGCTTCTCGTATGAGGAGAGTTTTAAGGCTCTGGGCCTGTACTCAGTGAAATTAAGAAGAGTGGTGGGGTGGGGGCATGGTGGATCTCATTGAAACCAGTTGAAAGTGAAAGGCCTCAATAGAGTGGATGAGGAGAGGTTGTTTTCTATAGGGGCGAGTCAAGAACCTGAGTGCACAGCCTTAGAAGAGAGAGGTATCCATTTAGCATGGCGATTAGGAGGATTTTCTTTAAGCACAGACTGGTGAATCTGTGGGATTCATTGCCACAGGTGGTTGTGGAGCCCAAGTCATTGGGTATCTTTAAGGTAGAGGTTGATAGGTTCTTGATTAGTCAGGGCATGAAGGGATATGAGGAGAAGGGAAGAGGTTGGGGCTGAGACAGAAATGGATCAACCATGATGAAATGGTGGAGCAGACTCGATGGGCCAATGATTTATGGTTTCTATTTATTTTTAAATAAAGTAATACTAGTTTGAGATTTGGCGAAACAGCAACATGGATCTCACATGAAACCGATAATGGTGTGATGGCCCAAAGTCCTCCTTCCACAATGCTGCAGTTCTGAGGTGTTATAATCAAAATGCTTCATCTCAGATGGAGGTAAAGTATATTATGGTTCTATATTAAAGTACAAATGTGCCTAGACAATCTTTATTCATCATAGAACTTAAACACAATAGAATTTGTGAAAAATCATACATAAATGAAGACTGACAGACAACGTGAAAAAGAAGACAAATTGTGCCAATAGAGAAAAAAATAATACTGAGAACATGAGTTATAAAGAGTCTTTGATAGAGAGTCTCTGGGTTGTGGAATCAATTCAGATGATAATGATGTCTCAGTAATGATATCTTGAAATTTCATCCCATGCACAATGCTATATAATTGAAACATGAAGCATTCGAATGATCTCCAGTTTAATTTTAGTAATGTAAATGTTAGCGTTTGGACAAGGAGGTGCAATTGCTCAATGTAAGAGAAATTGGTTTAGATGCCATTGTATGTTAGCCAATCAAAAGCATCAGGCACAGCAACGCAACTAGTGTGTTCGGCAGAGGATGTAAATAAGTATAGCAGCAAGCGTGTCTGGATACAATTCTACACAGTGTTGGTGTGCAAGAGACCAGAAATGCTGGAATCTGGAGCAAAACTAAACTCCTGGAAGAACTCAGTGGATCAAACAGCCTCTGAAGAAGCAAAAGAATGGATGACTTTGCAGGTCAAGGCCCTTACCTCAGGACTGGATACAGGATCTCAATCATAACATCTATAATCTTCCACAGATGCTGCGTGGTCCCCAAGTCCATCCAGCAGTTTGTTTCAGCACCAAGAATCTCTTTGATGTCTTCCCTCTTCCTTCTCATTCCTGAAGTTGGTTCTGGGCCCGAAACGTCGACTGTTAACTCTTTTCCATAGATGCTGCCTGACCTGCTGAGATCCCCAGCATTTTATGTGTGTTGCTCTGGATTTCCAGCATCTGCAGACTTTCTCATGTTTATCTCTTTGATTTGATACGAGTCACAATCACCAGATCTCAGTTGACTCAAACGAATGGTTGTTACCACAAAGCATTTTCAGAGGTGGAATTACAGATTTTGAAGGGATGATCAGGATCGTAAACATCGGACTTTGTGCAAGAAATCATAAGTGTCACAGAGGGTTCACCACAGCAAGGCTTCTTCATGGCAGGATTATGGGATGGTATCTGCAGAGTGAAATGTACCATGGAAGTGGTCACTTAAGAAAAGATGTGCTGGCATTGGAGGGAGTCCAGAGGAACTACAGAAGAATGCTCCTGAGAAGAGAAGGGATGATTTATGAGGAGTGTTTGATGGTTCTAGACATGTACTCGCTGAAGTTTAGAAGAATGAGTGGGGGGATGATCTCATGGAAAACTATCGAATATTGGAAGGCCTAGATATAATGGACATTAAGAGGCTCTTTCCAATAATGGGAGGAGTCTAGGAGCAGAGGACACAACCTCAGATTACAAGGACATCCCTCCAGAAGAGAGAATGAAGTATCTTGATTATTAAGGGTGCAAAGGTTGTGAGGGAAGGTAAGGGAATAGGGTTGAGAGGGATAATAAATCAGCCATGATCGAATGGCAGAATTGACATGTTGGGCCGATGGCCAAATTCTGACCCTGTGTCTTATGGTCTTATAGTCATACACTGAGGGCAGTGGATCACTAGGAAGATTGCTCTCAGTATATGGTTTTGCCTTCTGTAGTCACACTGGGGACTTGGATTGCATTGTTTATAATTGGCTGCACATTCACTGAGAGTTATTGAGCCCTACAGCACAGAAGCAGGCCATTTGACTCATCCAGTTGGTACTCTGCCTCATCCCTCCTACCTGAACCCAGCCCCTAGCCATCCATGCCTCACTCATCCAAGTACCTCTCTAACTTACTTCAAACTCACAATCAAACCCACATCTACCACTTCCACTGGTAGTTCACTCACAGTCACACCACCCTCTGAGTGGAGAAGTTTCCCCTCAGGTTTCCCTTCAATATTTCACATTTCACCCTAAACCTTGGACCTCTAGTTCTCATCTCACCCAGCCTGAGGAGTTAAAGCCTGCATGTGTTTGCCCAATTTACATCCCTCTTAATTCCACACACCTTTATAAGATCTCCCCTCATTGTCCTGCGCTACAGGGAAGATTCTCTTATTCAAGCCTTCCCTGTAACTCAGGCTCGCAAGTCCCCGGCAGCATCCATGTAAATTTCCCCTGCACTTGCCTAAGGTGAGGAGAGTCATTTGGGGTTTCCAGTGTTGCAACATAAATGTCGGGAAGGGTTTGGAGTCGCGTTTAAGATTCAGTATTCAAAGTACACGTATTTTCAAAGTATGTACACTGTGTACAACCCTGAAATTTGTCTTTCCCACAGACAGTCTTGAAACAGAAGAACCATAGAACCAATCTGTTCAAAGTAAAACATCAAACATCAAACCCTCCTCCCCAGCCCTTCATGCAAAAATAAACCGCACAAGTGGCAACAGAAAAAAAAGAGCAAAAAACACAGAATATAAAACACAAAATTAAAAGGCTTATTTCACTACAGTTCAGCTCAGTGTTCATTGTCTGCAGGCTGGTGTGATTCGAAAATCGCCCAAAAGTACTACAGAAGAATGACCAGAACTAGAACTAGAAACTAGAGCACATCATAAAAACTGAATTAGAGTCCAAATCTTCAATCTGCATTGATTAACTGACCACAGCAGTGAAATCCTGTCAGGAAAATGACATTGTTTGGTCTATTGGTGATGAGTGGGGCGTTCATAATTACTGGTTGAAATTCCTCCAATGGATATCTGTAGGTTTGATCTAGTTTCATCGCCTTAGTATAAGACTTGTTTCTGACTTTGATGTTAAACTGCGTCATCCAATGAGTGCTATTTTCCCAACTGTGCCACACGGACCTGACATTCAGCGAACTGAGCCGTGATCTTTACTGATGCAAAATATTTCTTGAAATCTAATTACGTGCTTCCACCTGCAAGCTCTTACAATGCTGTTTTTTTACATTAAAAAAATAGACCGCTGATTTTCTACTCTGTTCATATTCTTTTGTTTAAACAGACCTTGAAATGAAATTTGTGCTCAATGGGGGTGGGAGAGGTTACAGGAACAATAAATGTTATTAGTTTATTCCTTTCACAGTACCTCACTTTTCTCTTGGTTGATTGGGCTCTTTTATTTGCCTGCTAGCATCGGCACAACATTGTGGGCCGAAGTGCCTGTACGACGCTGCACTCACTGATCAGTTTTATTTGGTACCCCTGTACATCTGCTGGTTTATGCAACTATCTAATCAGCCAATGAAGCGGCAGCAACTCAATGTAGGAAAAAACATGCGGAGGTTCAGTTGTTGCTCAGTCCAAACATCAGAATGGGGAAGAAATGTGCTTGAAGTGACTTTGACCATGGAATGATTGTTGGTGCCAGACTGGGTGGTTTGAGTATCTTAGAAGCTGATGATCTCCTGGGATTGTCACGCTCAACAGTCTTTAAGCTTCACAGAGGAATGTGTGAAAAACTTAAAACATATGGTGAGCAGTAGTTCTCTGGGTGGAAATGCTTTGTTAATGAGAGAGGTCAGAAGAGAATGGCCACACTGGTTCAAGCTGAGAGGAAGGTAAATAACCACACGTTACAACAGTGGTGTGCAGAAGAGTATCTCTGAATGCACAACGCATTGAACTTTGAACTGGATGGGCTTACAGCCACAAAAAACCACAAGCATACAAAATGCAATGGCCACTTTATTAAGTACCTCCTGTACCTAATAAGCTATCCACTGAGTCTAAATGTCTTTGGTTAAAGAAGGAAACCAAAGCAGCATGCTGTTCTCCAGGTCTATCCTCACAAAGACTTCCTACTTTTGTAGTTCAACCCGCAGCAATAAATGGTAGCCACATTGCAAATCTGCAACAGTGAGAAGTGAGCGTTAGAGCATTCATAAAAGGAAATTTAATTCAACTACTGTTGGTTCAACATGGAACTTTATTATCACCGAGGAATGTTGAGGATTATATACTTATTCATTCATTTAGAGATGCAGTCCTTCTGGACCAACGAGCCTTACCAACCAGCAATCAATGTATTTAACACAATTCATGGGACAAATTACAATGTCTGATTAACCTAGTAACTGGTACGTCTTTGGTCTGTAGGGAGAAAACCAGACCTCCTGGAGGAACTGAATCCATGAACACTACCTTACTACTTTTTTTATTTCCACTTTGCACTACTTATTTAACTGTTCGTATATATACTTACTGTAATTTATATTTTTCTATTATTATTATTATGCATTGTTCTGCTGCTGCAAAAGTCAGCAAATGTCATGGCATAAGCCAGTGATATCAAACCTGATTGTGATTCTGATTCAGGGGGAAAACAAGTAAACTCCATTCCAGACGGCACCCGAAATGAATTCCGAACTCTGGAACGCCCTCAGCTGAAATAGTGTTGCGCTATCTTCATATTACTACCTTTTGACCAGTATTTTATGTGGGACATTAATAGGGACCTGTTTTGGTCTGGCAGAGTAGATGCAACACTGAGAGCAGAGATTGAAAAGATGTCTCTTAATTGGGCCACAGTCGAATGCTTGATTTCTCCAAGTGATTTACTTTTCACAGCTTAACCCAATTATCTGGTTCCCACCACACCAGTGACAGACTACTGCTGGACCAGAGCATTATCCATTTCCTGACATGTCCTTCTTTCTGACACCCTTAATTAAATCGGAACTTTTTCCAATTCTCCTCCTGCAGTCTTCGTGAAAATTGGATAGAAGATAACAACGCACATATACTGTGACATTAAGCGCAGGTCAAAGAACAGGTGTTGCTTCTTTGGTGTTCATCTCACCTCCTGACACCTCAAGACCTTCCATTGTTTATAAGGCACAAGTCAAGAACGTGATGGAATATTCCTCAATTGTCTGGATGAATGCAGCTCCCACATCAGATTCTTGAGAGCTTTTCATTGGACCTGGGCATACAAGTACTTATCTATATGACAATAAACTTGACTGTGACACTGTTAGACAAAACATTCCACTTGACTGGCAGTGCATTTACTTGCCTAAGCTATTCTGACACCATCAAACATGGGAACTAGCTTCAAGTACTTTTGACTGAAATATCTTAATGCCATTTAAAATAAAACCAATAAAATAAAAGAAAATAAACATAATATTATAAATTAACAAAGGCTTTGAAAGGAATGTCAAAAACACTAACCTTAATCCCTTGTCACTGTTGGCTTAGTGACACAATGGATAGCATGCTAGACTTCTATTCATGCGTGATCAAGTAATTCAAAGATTGATGGTTCAAGTCCCACCAGAGGCTTTAGACTTACTGGGATGCTCTTTGCATTAATGAGGGTTTCTTATGAAGATAGGCAGAGCGAGCTAGGGTTTATCTCTTTGGAGTGGAAAGTATGAGAGGTGACTTGACAAGGGTGTATAGTGTAATAAGAGGCAATTACAGTACTGTGCAAAAGTCTGAGGCCCTTATTTACCTGTATGGCTAGAGTGCTTAAGACTCTTGCACAGTACTGCATCCCCCAATAAAACTAATTTTGTGACATATGTGAGTGATGATAAACCTGATTCAGATATGGGTCTCTGTTGTGTACTGAGAGTGGGAAGGGAGCAGGGAGAGTGGAATCATGGTTGGGAAAAGAGGAAGGGAAAGGGGAGGAAGCAGGAAGCACCCAGAGAAATATTCTGTAATAATCAATAATCCAATTGTTTGGAATCAACTAACCTTGCCTGGTGTCTCAGAGCTGGATGAGCCTGCACCCTGGCCACCTCCTGCCATGGCACTCCTCGGCCACCTGTTCCTCTCCCCTCCCATGGTGCTCCACCTTCATCATTCCCAACATCCTTTGTTTGTGCTAGATTTGCAAACTCAATCTCTGCTCCATGTTGACAAATACAGCACAGTGCAAAAGCCTTAGGCACCCTGGCTATATTGTAGATATAGGCAAGAGGTTTAGTTTTTGTTCAGACCAGACACCAGAATGGGGAATAACTTTAGTCTAAGTGACTTTTGTTGTATCTGTGCACAACTACATATCAATTAAGTAAAAGCACACACGTGGAAGATGGCTTTAAAAGGTGCATTCACATTGCAGTGACAGTGAGAGAGAACTATGTGCATGAACAGACAACAGATCAATACTTAGTGTTGGGGGGGGCGTTATTGCTCTAAAAGAAATAGAACCATACATTACATTTTCTCCCCCTTTAGATTAATGCAACATAAAACTGTATATGTACAAAACATTCAATTTCCCTCTGACAGACCATATTCAAATAAACATGATTTCACAATAACAGTCCATAATTACTTCACTATACTAAAGGTTCAGTCTTTTGGGTGGTGCTCGGTTTCTTTCAGGGTAGTTCCTCTGGACCAGTGAAGTAGCATTGGATTTGGTAGGTGTCTTGTCTTCCATTAGACTTCCTGTCCAATCGCAAAGCTCCTTGCTGATTCATTTGGCAACTGGCTGAACTGTTTATTCTGCACTTCCTTCCATCAGACATCCCACCCTGCAAAAACTCATTTAGATAGATAGATAGATAGATAGATATACTTTATTGATCCCAAGGGAAATTGGGTTTCGTTACAGCTGCACCAACCAAGAACAGAGCATACATATAGCAATACAAAAACCACAAACAATCAAACAACAAAATGCAAACTATGCCAGATGGAAAATAAGTCCAGGACCAGTCTATTGGCTCAGGGTGTCTGACCCTCCACGGAGGAGCTGCAAGTTCGATGGCCACAGGCAGGAACGACCTCCCGTGCTGCCCTGTGTTGTATCTCGGTGGAATATGGCCAAAGTCCAGCAGCAAAAAGTTCAATATCCAGTCTACAAACACGTTCCTCGATCGTAATATGACCCGGATTGCACCATCTGTTGTTAACCAGAACAGTAAACACCCAAATCCTTTACGCTTACCGCTCTCAGTGCACTTCTGGTCAGCCCGAACGGTCTGGAAGCCGTCCATGGAGAAGTTTTGATCGGGTATGTCCTCGTGCAGCCCCATTCCAGTGAAGCACATAACACTGCACTCCCGAAATGTTCTCTGACACCTGGCTAGCGCCGTGAACTCGTCCATTTTATTACCCACCGACCTCCTCTTCTCCATAAGTCTCTGTTGTCTCAACCTGGTCCTCTTTCCTCGCCTTTGTGATCCCCCTCTGCATCCTCTGTGTGTTTTCCTCCAGATTTCAGTGATATATGTATTATGGCTACACTGTGGTCCGGTCAGAGGTTATTTCGTTTGTGGACAATCAGCCAGTTTACAATAAACTTGAACTTGAAGATACAGAACTTCTAAATCACTCATGCTGTTCTGATTAACAACATTTCAGGGAGGTCTCAACCGGAAGTCTCAACCTCACAGCAGTCTGTGTCAATGAATTTGTTAATTTTGCAAGACATCAGATCCACAAGTGTTTTGTGAGACAGCTGACTTCTGAATTCTGTCTTAATGTGCCATGTTCACAATAGCTGCTGTCTTGGTTGATGAGCAGGCATAGTTTTCTGCTATTTCTGAATCAGGAAACAGTTTCCTGAATAGCTTGCCTGTGTGCTGACACACCTGGAATGTCAGGTTATGCTCAATGATGAAAGATGTAAAGTACACTTCAGCTCTAGTGGCCTTCTCTGTCAGACTTTGGTTTTCTGCTGAAAAGAACTGTGAAATACTTGAGCAGCCTTCCCTGTGATTAGCCTCCCTAATATGTTGTGGTCCCTAAAAGAAATAAAAGCATAAGATGTATCCTTATTACAGGTGTGCGCCACTTAACATCCATTTGGACAACGTCCGATAGCATATACGTCCGTAGTCACACAAACACACACACACACACTGCCTGCAATAGTCAGGATCAGAACTTACTTTTTTACATCGAAATGGGAGATTTTAAATGAGTGATTTAGAAATTCTGTATCTTCAAGTTTAAGTTTATTGTCACCTGGCTGATTGTCCACAAATGAAACCACCTCTGTCCGTACCACGGTGTAGCCACAATACATATATCACGCACACCACATAAAACAATATATTACCATATTATTGAATAAAGTGTAATTCAAAATGCATATGAAGTGTGCAGCACAGGTAAACAGTTCGCTGTCCTAATGTCGAGACCTCGGTGGGGGCCGGGTATTTATTAAAATCAGTTTTTCTTCTGAAAATGGCTGCGCTTAAACCCAGCCCATCGTGGACTTCGATGTATCTGTAAGTGGAAGTGTTTCAGGAAAAAAAACCCAAAGAATTTGCTTGCTGCGAGCGCATAATAAAGATGTCTTAGTGGACGATTTTGGAATTTCACTCCGATTTAAACTCCGCTGTAGTCCCCTTTAAGACACCAACGCACCCCGCCCGTATAGGACAGTCAGGTTGTCACCACCAGTCTTGGGAATTTCTTTGCCAGGCTTTTGTACTTCATCACCGATAGTTGTCCGAATGATTTCATCATCATTACAGACAGCAGTAACTGAACTGATGGACTATGGAAGAAAGAGAGACGTTGACTGCAAAGCCCGCCCGCAGAGAAAACTGATAGTTCTACTTAGCACAAAGAGAGATCAAGCAGGATTCATTCATTTTCTTTCTTTCTTTTTTTCCCTCTCCCTCTCCCTTTCCCTCTCTAAAAAATCGATTTCCGGGATATTGTATATAATTTGCGGGCATCAGGGAGCCGCTATCGATACGCAGGAGACTCCCGGAACTCGCGGGAGAGGTGTGATGTCTGCTCTATTAAACTGTTTTCAGAACGTCTATGCGAGATCTCAGATTCCTATTCATGAATATGAACAGAGTTTGATTTGTCTTTGCGTGAACAGAGTTCCGAAACAAAAGTTGCTGGGTAGTGAGGAGCTGACTTGAAATGTCTGATGCCATTTTCCTTCATGATCAGTTGGAATTCCTCTGATGTATATTGTCGTCCATTGTCTCTCACAATTTGTTCTGTTAAGCCATTTCTGGCGAAGATGGTCCTCAGGGCGGAGACAATTTTTGCTGAGATGGGTGACTTCATTGGTATCGCCTCTGGCCACTTCGAATAATCATCCTCAGCAATCAGAAAAATGGAGTCCATGAATAGCCCAATATAGTCAATATGTACTCTTTGTCATGGTGAAGACAGCCACTCCCACAGGTGTAACGATTCCTGTGGGGATGTATTTTAAACTTCTTGCATCCTGAACAGCTTTTGGCCAGGTCTCCAATGTGTTTATCTATTCCTGACCACCACACATAGTTCCGGGCGAGATTCTTCAACTTGACTGTAACCAATGCCTTTACTTCCTGAGTTGACCCACCAGCGCCTTTACTTCCTGAGAAAGCTAAAGAAATTTGGCCTGTCCCCTAAAACCTTCACTAATTTTTATAGATGCACTGTAGAAAGCATTCTTCTGGTATGGAAGTTGTCCTGTCCTAGACCGGAAGAAGCTGCAGAAGATCGTGAACACGGCGCAGCACATCACACAAACCAATCTTCCGTCCTTGGACTCACTTTACACCGCACGCTGTCAGAGCAGTGCTGCCAAGATAATCAAGGACACGACCCACCCAGCCAACACACTTTCAGCCCTCTTCCCTCCAGGAGAAGGCTCAGGAGCTTGAAGACTCGTATGGCCAGATTTGGGAACAGCTTCTTTCCAACTGTGATAAGGCTGCTAAACAGATCCTGACCCGGATCTGGGCCGTACCCTCCAAATATCCGGACCTGCCTCTCGTTTTTTTTTGCTCTACCTTACTTTTTATTTTCTATTTTCTATTTATGATTTATAATTTAAATTTTTAGTATTTACTATCGATTTGTAATCCAGGGAGCGGGAAGCGCAGAATCAAATATCACTGTGATGATTATACGTTCTAGTATCAATTGTTTGGCAACAATAAAGTAAAGTAAATGTCTTTCATGCAGATTTTCTAACACTCTGGTATGCACTTTAGAGGGAACCGCAACACAAGATCCACACATCAGTGTTCTTTGACATGCTGACAGTTGTTCTCATCTCACTGAGAAATCTGGAAACATAGAGTTATCATGAGCTGGCCATTTCTGCATGATGATTTCATAGACTTCTGACAATGTCGGGTCATTCCTTGTTTCCCTTTGTAGTTTGGAATTTGTTACTGGCCACTGGTCCATCAATGGAACACTTCTGTTGAGTCACAGTATGAAGATGTTTCTTCTTCAGTTGCGAATAGTGGAAGACCTGACAAACCATCAGTGTTGCTGTGTTGTTTGGCACCTTTGAACTCTGATTCTGTTTTGCATTTGCTCAGTTTTATGTTTGAGACTTTTCACTCGGTTAGGTCTTTTGTTTGCCTTGCACATTCTCTCTATGAGGCCTTGTCTGTAATACTTTCTGCAGACTTTTTCTTTGAACCAACTGTCATTTGCATCATGGGAGGATTTGCCACATTGACAATTTTGGCTTTTTGTACCATTCAGGGACATTTGGTGCACTTCACATTCTAATCTCCTTTTCTGTAGCTCTGCTGCATCCTTTATGGTGGTCTCTAATGATTTTGCAATGATGAATGTCCATTCTAACGTTAGGTCTCTTTCTGTCAGTAGCCTCATTTGAGTGCCTTGACTATGCATGCTACATACAAGCCTGTCACTTAATGCATCAGAAACTCCATCTCTAAAGCCACAGTACTGGGAAAGTTTGCACAGTTCTGCAATGAGAAAAGACTTTCATATTTTGATAGGCTCTTTTTGTAAAATCTAAATCTCTCAGCTATTACTGAAAGTTTAGGGCTCAAGTGATTTTGTAAAACTGTAACAATTTCATCAAACGTGTTGTTTGCTGGCTTTTCAGGGGTTACCAGGTTGCATAAGAAAATCTGCATCCTTGCGCCCATTAAGCTAAGAAGTGCAGGGGATTTCTTTTGATTCCCCATGTTGCCCGCAATTACAATACAGTTCAACCCTCTCGGTATATGACCCCCAGCCGTCATTGGTGCTATCAACTTCGTCAGTTTTCCAGACTGAAACTATCACCACATTATTTTCAGTTTAAATTCAGCACGTTTTTCACTGTTACTGTGCACTGTACTAGCGTCAATGGCAGCCTTCTCTGTACTGTTTAACTCTCGCTGTTCTGTCGCATATTCATGCCATTACTGTTGGTGTAGTTTGTGATATTTTCTAACATTCAGGTTCGTACTCATTGCCAATTTGTTGTGTCTGTGCACAACTACACACACACACATATATATAAAATAAAAGGACGCACGGGGGAGAAGGCTTTAACTGGTGTATTTACATTGCAATGAGTTCAATATGAGCTAAAGGGTGGGGGTCATTGTTCCCAAGGAAATAGATCCAAACATTGCAACTTTGATGATGGAATGATTATTGGTGCAAGACGGGATGGTGTGAGTATCTCAAAGACTGCTGATCTTCTAGAATTTTTACACACAACGGTCTCTTAAGTTTACAGAGAATAGCGCGATTAGCAAAGAACGACTAGTGAACAGCGGTTCTGTGAGCGAAATGCCTTGCTAATGAGAGAAGTCCGAGGAAAATGGCCAGACTGGTTTAAGCTGACAGTAACTCAAATAACTTTGCATTCAAACTGGAGTGTTCTGAAGAGCATCTCTGAACACACAGCACGTTGGGCTACAGCAGCAGGAAATCGCAACAGTTTTCAGTCCTGTTGCCATTTTATTGAATACAGTTTTATACATAATAAAGTGGCCACTGAGTGTATATTGGTTGTCTTCTTTTGCTGTATCTCTGAACGCACATGTCGAACTTTGCAGTGGATGGGCTACAGCAGCAGAAGACCACGGATATACAAACAGTGGCCACTCTATGAGCTGCAGGAGGTACTTAATAAAGTGGCCACAGAGGGTGTGTGTTTCTAGCCAGATAAATGCTTATTTCATCTATACCCTTGAACTGAATGGCTTTCTCTGTTGCAATGGCCTAATTCTGCTTTTATGTCTTATGGTCCACATGGTTATTGAGGTTGGACAAGAGCTGGCCTATGAGTCTGGAATCACAAGCAAATCAGCCCTGTAAGGACAGTAGTGAAGGAAATAGGCCTTATCATTAAAAAAATTCATAAAATATTTAAATAAATGTATTTAAGTTCTTTAGATGTCATTAGCAGATTTGAACCCCTGCCTCTGCGTAACGTCAGTGCTGCTAATCCAGTAACTAAATCAATACGCTGCTGGACTCTACAATCCTAAAGGACTTGACACAATCACAGTCTGTTGCAATTTGGTGCTGAGCCACATTAAATGATATTAGCCCTGGCAATGAAAGCCTGGTAAATATGGTGGGTTTAAAAGTTGCCTTAAGTGACAAAAAAGCGATCGAGGGAAACAATTTCAACATACATCTGAAATCACGATGGCTAATCGAAAGAAAGATACAGGAATTTTTAAAAACTTAATTTTATTTAGAGATGCACAGCGATGGGCCCTTCTGACCCAACGGGCCCAATTACATACGTGTGACCAATTAACCTGCGGACTCTTTGGAATGTGGGAGGAAACTGGAGCACCAGAAGAAATCCCCTGTGGTCAGGAGGGGAACGTACAAAGGGAAGGTTTGGAGGAGAAGTCCATCACTGACTAGGGTCAACAAATCTGTCTATAAAGATAAGACACCTAATGTCCTCGAAAGAAGGAATCAGAGAGAGAAAAAACAAACTGAGTAGTGGTGCAAATGACAAGGACCAAGCCACATCCAGTATAAAAGTCAAAAGCAGTTTGAAACAACTTTTATTATCTTTCAACTGAGTGCTGAAAGAGAGCATTAAATTGTGAATATTAATCTTGTTTGGCAGGAGTGTACGGCAGCTAATTTCTGCAGTGTTTGAACTGAGACAGACATCATAGTCATCCAGGTTTGCAGAGTAATCTCCAGCACCTAATAGCACATGGCATTTTACACACCACAGCTTTCTCTTCCATGCATCACCATGGCTTGCTCGAGTCACCGGCTCCACCTTCTGCATTTCAGCTTTTGTTGTCGTGTTCTCTGTACACTGTCCTTCTGACTGACTCACTGTTGAATCCTTTGTTTTTGTGCTGGAGATGTAAGACAGCACAGTAGTTCAGTAGTTTAGAACAGTTGATATGGGAATTGCAAGGCATCTGACCACAAGACCCTACAAAGGATTGTGAGAATGGCTGACTGGATCACCCTGGTCTCTCTTTCACTCATCTGAAATATTTATCAGGATTGCTGTGAACGCTGGGCCCTTAGCATTGTCATCGATCCCTCCCATTCATCCCACTTTGACCTCCAACCACTAGGCAAGAGATACCATAGCAAGAGAACATAAACTGATAGGATAGAAAACAACTTCCACCCACCGGCTGTAAGACTACTAAACTCCCAGCCACCACCCGGGTCTCATCGTCTATGAAGAGCCAGCAGCGTTATACAGTTAAGGCAACACACATCAAAGTTGCTGGTGAATGCAGCAGGCCAGGCAGCATCTCAGCCGGAGATGAGATGATGCTGCCTGGCCTGCTGCGTTCACCAGCAACTTTGATGTGTGTTGCTTGAATTTTCAGCATCTGCAGAATTTCTCGTGTTAGCGTTATACAGTTTACTTTTTAACGTATGTGGTAAACTTATGCTAAATGTCAATCTTCTGGACTATATTTTATCATGTGTTAATTCATTTGTGGTAATGTAACTGTATGTGTTGTGCGTGAGTGATACGTACTGTGTGTGAACCTTGGTCAGGAGGAACGTAGTTTCGTTTGGTAGACATGTACAGGATACTGTTGAATGACAGTAAACTTGAATTTGAACCTGCTCACTTTACAACACCAGTGATCTCCAGTTGGGGTTCAATTCCCACCACTGTCTGTCAGGAGTACATACGTTCTTCCCATGTGGATTTCGTGTGGGTGCAGTGGTCCTCCTGCACCCCACCACCCCATTCCTGATGCAGGATTTTATTCTGAAATGTTGACAGTTCTCTTCCTAACACAAATACTGCTTGACCTACTGAGTTCCTCCAACAGATTATCTGTTACTGTCATAAAGACTCTCTGTCCGGCCTGTGCTAGTCGTGACTTCAGACTTGGAAGACCCACCATTCAAAGTCATTGGGCAATGAATTCCTGCCTTGTCAGATAATAAATGTTGGGGCTTTGGTCAAATGGATGAAAAAGAAACCTGTGAAATGAAACTCAACAGGAACTTTTATTTTCCAAAGTCTACCTTACTACATTGGATAAAAAAGTTCTGAAAAGTTAACATTTGAGGACACATTTTTAACCACAGCATGGTAGAGTAGCAGTTAGTACAATTGTTTAAGGAACATCTGCAGGCATTCTGACCTCTGCAAGGGACTGGCAGCTGTTGGTGGACCTCGAAGGGCAGCTGAAGTTCCCCAACCATATCGCAGCCACCACCCTGTGACCAGACATTGTCCTAGTGTCTGAGTCTGCTAAGCAAGTGGTGCTGCTGGAGCTGACAGTCCCATGGGAAGATAGCTTGGAAGAGGCCTTTGAAAGGAAGCTCTCCAAGTACACAGGACTGGTCAGCAACTGTCAGCAGGCTGGATGGAAAGCGAGGTATCTCCCAGTGGAGGTTGGTTGTAGGGGATTCATAGCCCGTTCTTTAGTTAGAGCCTTCAGCATTTTGGGCATCGAGGGAGAGAGGAAGAGGAGAGCCATCTGCAGTACCACCGATGCGGCAGAGAGGGCGTCAAGATGGCTGTGGCTCAAAAGAGGGGAGCCATGGAGTCATAAGCAGCTAGCCACCTGGACACAAGCTGGGGTCTGATCAGCCCCGGCTGGGTCACCTGGAGGAGGTTGTATGATGTCGAAAGACGCGAAACACCCGATGATTCCAGGAACATCACTGAAGATGTGTCCGGAAGCATCAATAAATGTATGTACACAGCAGTTTAGTGACAATGATCATCGAACAGCGTTCAATCCCCACTGCTGTCTCTAAGACGTTTGTATGTTCTTTCAATGATGACATGCTTCCTCTGGGTTCTCCATTTTCCTGAAGATGGGTTTGGGAGTAGTGGGTGCTGGAAGCACAATCCTCGGACTATGTTGATTATTGACACAAAACCACATATTTCACTGTTTGCTTTGATGTTCCAATGTATAAATGACAAATAAAGCTAATCTTTATTTTTCTTTAGAAGTGTCAAAAATAGGCAAATGTGGTTAGACTGCAAGAAGCAAAATGCTGATGTGGTTTATAGTCAGTGAAGCTTAATGGAGTGGCAGGATTTGAACAACTGATGTTGATTGAATATTAATCTGCATTTCATAGTAATCCTGTTGAATGAAAAGTTTATTTTCAGTCAGTAATGGCTATTTTTTATGAGCTTAGTCATGGAGATTTGTATGAAAAAAATAGAAAAATGATTAAGTTCTGCAAACAATTAACATATTTCAATAGCGGGGAGTTATGACACTGAAATTTTAACACAATTTCTCTTTGGATAGTTGCTGCATGATTTGCTGAGCATTACCAAAATATTCTGTTTTTTTTTCATTTCTCAAGCAAATTGTACTTGTATGCTTTATTACAAACAAGATTTTGTGAATGATTGTGGAATTTGAGACTATGAAGAATTGGCAGAGAAGAGTTGAGGTCTGGGACAGATGTTGCAGTGCAGAGAATATTTAGGACTTGGGGACAAAGTTTGAAGAAAAGGTTGGACAGGTGAGGATTTCTCTCCTTGCAGTGTAGAAGACTGAGTGCTGACCTTATAGAGGCGTGTGAAATCATCGGGGACATAGATAGGATGAATGTGCATAGTCCTTTTCCCAGGATTGGTGAATCAAGTACTATACAGCACAGGGTTAAGATGACAGAGGGAAATTTAATTGGGATTTTCAGGGGTGACTTTTAAATGGGGATTGAGTTTCCAGAAAAAGGTGCTTGAATCAGTTACAATAACAGCTTCTAGACATCTACATGGTGAGTAAAGTTTTAGATGGCTCTGGACCAAATGCGTTCTATTTTGCTGTGCTCTGTTTCGTGCTGCCAAGCGTTGGAGGCATGTTATAGTGGGGCTAGAATGTACAGTGATACTTGTGTGCTGTCCTCAGCACATCCCTCAGTTGTGTTGGTTGATAATGCAAATGACACATTTCAGTGAACAGCTCGATGTACATGTGATAAATAAATCTGAATGTGAAGCAGGGCCAGCTTGGATGGGTATCTCGTTCAGTTCTTTCCATGCTGTATTGCTCTATGACTGTATGACAGTGATTATATTGACAGACTTAAGGGTTCAGCTGGTCAACCCTTGCACCCATTTGATGATAATCACAAATTAATCTGTTTTAACCACTTCTGTAGAAATATTCGTCAAGAACAATCAGAATCAAAATCAGGTTTAATATCACCGGCATAGGTCATGACATTTGTTAACTTTGCGGCAGCAGTACAATGCAATACCTGACCAAAAGTTTTCCATGGAGGGCTTCCAGATCGTTCGGGCTGACCGGAAGTGCACTGAGAGCGGTAAGCATAAAGAAGTTGGGGGCTTGCTGTTCTGCTTAACAACGGATGGTGCAATCCGGGTCATATTATGACCGAAGAACGTGTTTGTAGACCAGATATTGAACTTTTTACTGTTGGACTCCGGCCATATTCCACCGAGATACAACACTGGGCGTCACGGGAGATTGTTCCTGCCTGTGGCCATCGAACTTTGCAGCTCCGCCCGTGGAGGGTCAGACACCCTGAGCCAATAGGCTGGTCCTGGACTTATTTCCATCTGGCATTGTTTGCATATTGTTGTTTGATTGTTTGTGGTTTTTGTATTGCTATATTTATGCTCTATTCTTGGTTGGTGCAGCTGTAACGAAACTCAAATTCCCTCGGGATCAATAAAGTATATCTATCTATCTATATGATATGTTACGTACCCCGTAACTGGGTTGCCAAACCAGCAGAAATGGATCACTCAGTTGGACTCTGGACTACTAGAACTAAGAAAGTTTTATTAAAGAAACAAGCAACACAGTACTCTAATCAAAAGGATAATAAATGCAACAGTTCAGCAATGATAAACACACACGTACACAGAATTAAGATAACAGGATCAATCAAGCTCTATCGTCATCTAGACCAGTTTCAAAGTGACGCAAAGTTCAGTTCAATTGAATTCAGTTCAGTTCGCAGTAATCACTGCCGTGGGAGATGGACAGTGGGGGGAAGGAGAGAGAGAGCAAAACGAGTGAATATTCAAACGGCTTCCACACAGACCTTCGATATTCTTCGCAGTCAGCTTTCGGGCGAGCCCTTTGTGATGTCTTCTGAGGTCACCGACCGTGACCCCTCCGTTTCCAGATACGATCGTTTCTCTGCGGTGAACCTGGCACCCAGGCAAGGGCGGACACACACCAGGTTCCCGCTGATTGTGCCTTTCCACCCTGTGCGTCTATGGCTTGGTCCCGCGACCAACCTTCCAAAACTTCCCACTGACTTGTGGGAGATGCACCGCTTCCAGGGTCTCGTTACCTCGGGGTGTCATGTGTGTCTTGCCTTAGCAAACCTGTCCCTTTTTATCCCCCTGCTGGGGTATCGCCTGTCCATCACTTCAAACAGTTCAGGGTTCAAAGGGGGAGCCGATCTTGACAGCTCTCTCCTTCTGTTACTCTCTCTCCCGTCCCTTCATTAACATCTCCAAATGCTGCTCCATTGTTTTCCTTATCTCTCTTTCTCCTGAAGACAGGTGGCAGACCAACTGCTGATCCCACTGGTGCCAGCACGGGACAGCTAACATCTTAATCTATGTGTATTCTCGTCACAGATAATATTGAAGTAAATGTCTGTGAAGTACAGTAAGTATATATAGATGTATATTAAATAGTTAAATTAAATAAGTTGTGCAGAAGCAGAAATAAAAAGTAGTGAGGTAGTGTTCATGGGATCAATGTCCATTCATAAATCAGATAGCAGAGAGGAAGAAGCTGTTCCTGAATCACTGAGTGTTTTCCTGATGGTAACAGTGAGCAGAGGGAATGTTGTGTGTGATGGGGGTCCTTAATGATGGAAACTGCCTTTTTGAGGCACTGCTCCTTGAATGTGTCTTGGATACTACGGAGGCTAATGCCCATAGTGGAGCTGCCTAATTTTACACCTCTGCAGCTTACCTCGATGCTGTGCTATAGCCCCCACATCATGGTCAAAGACAATGATCACCCACATTATACGACATGGCACATGATGGTGATGAATCTGTTTTAGGTGTTGTCAGAGTGGGTGTGAGTCATGCGAGTTCTCTTGACGGCGATAAACATCTCCTTTGTTTTATTGACATAGAGGAAAAGGTTATTTGCCTGGCACCAGTCCTCGAGCTCTTCCACCTCCTCTCTATTAGCCATTACAAGGTGATTGGTGATGAGTCTCACCACTGTGATTGCTCGGGTGTTTGGCCATTTTTACTGCATATCTGGGCGTCTTTTGGGCCTGTTTTTGGTGTTTTATTTGGAATGCTGCATCTCCAGCGCTGTAGCACAGACTTCGTACTAGAATTGCAAGCCTACATAAGTGTGGTCCATGTCCACCGAGTTGTATTACAACACATATCAATCTGAGTGTGGGATCTGATCAGCCAAGAAATCAAACAGAACAACAAAGAGGGAGGCCAGCTTTAACGGGAGGAAGTGTCCTATTTTTAGCTCATTCTTCTTCATTTTCAATTGCCAGTTTAGTCTCAACGTGTGCTCTATTACGTGCCAGATGTTACACTTAAAGCTAAAAGGGAACTTTTAAAGAGAAGCAATCCAGTCTTTAATCCTCAGGGCATTAAATATACAAGAAAGTTACTGATCTCTGCTACGCTGCAATAATCGACACACACATTTGTGCTATGAAGAAGAGCATAATAATGTCCTTAAAGGGGCAGGTGCTTGCATTCTCTGCAAACAAACAAACTGCTGGACTAATTCTAGATATAAGGCAGGATCTGTGGGTGTGAAATGGACAGTCAATAATTCAGATCCAGACCCTTTAAAGATTAGCTTTGTTTGTCACACGTACATAGAAACATACAACAAATTGCATCATTTTACGTCAAATCACATCAGCGAGGATTGTTCTGAGCAGGCTGCAAGTGTCGCCATGCTTCCACCGCCAACATAGTACAGGGGTACAGTAGCGTACAGGAGATGGGATTGATGTTGAAGTTGTATATGACATTGGTGAGGTCTAATTTGGAGTACTGTGTGCAGATTTGATCACCTACCGACAGGAAAGATGTAAATCTTGGGAGGAAGGAGAAGAAGGCAGCGTGACGCGTGCGCGCAGCTCTCCGGTGAAAATGATATTGTTTCTGTTAAATTGGGGCTGTGGACAATTCTGATTTGATGAAGACAGACATGAAAGCACAGAGGAATTTCTGAAACGCCGGTTCGCTGCTGCTGTTACTGGGCGATCGAGAATCTTCCGGAGGGAAGGCCCCAAAATCCCTGGCTTTACCTGCTGCTGGCGACTGAGGCTGAGGTTGAATCATTCGGATAGAGATGGTGCTCGGTACTTTCGGTACTTGGTGTCGGAGGGCTGATCGGAGGCTCGATGTTTTCGGACGACTCAGAGTCGGACTGTGATCAGGCATGGCAGGGAGAGTTTTCTTCCTTCTCCCGTCTGTGTGAGATGTGGGACATTCGAGAGACTTTGAACTTTTTTACTGTGTCGTGGCCTGTTCTTCATCAAGTTATGGTATTGTTGCACTGTTGTAACTATATGTTATAATTATGTGGTTTTTGTTAGTTTTTCAGTCTCGGTTTGTCCTGTGTTTTTGTGGTATCACACTGGAGGAATATTGTATCATTTCTTAATGCATGCATTACTAAATAACAATAAAAGAGAACTGCGTGTCCTCATAATCTAATCTAATATGGTTAAAAGAGTACAGAGGAAACTTACAAGGAGGTTGCTGGGTCTGGAGAACCTGAGTTATAAGGAAAGATTGAATAGGTAAAGACTGTATTCTTTAGAATAAAGAAGATTGAGAGGAGATTTCATAGAGCTATACCTACAAAATTTTGAGGGTTTAGATACAGTAAAAGCAAGCAGACTTTTTCCACTGAGGTTGGGTATGACTATAACTAAAGGTCACGGGTTAAGGGTGAAAGCTGAAAAGTTTAAGGGGAATGTGAGAGGAAACTTCTTCACTCAGAGTGTTGTGAGAGTGTGGAACGAGCTGCCAGTGCAAATGGTGCATGTGAGCATGATTTCAATGTTGTTATTATTATTATTATTATTATTATTATTATTATGATTATGAGGACACGCAGTCCCCTTTTATTGTCATTTAGTAATGCATGCATTAAGAAATGATAAAATGTTTTTCCAGAATGATATCACGAAAACACATGACAAACCGACTTAAAAACTAACAAAAACCACATAATTATAACATATAGTTACAACAGTGCAAAGCAATACCATAATTTGATAAGAACAGAATATGGCACAGTAAAAGTCTCAAAGTCTCTCGAAAGTCCCATCATCTCACACAGACGGTGAACCTCCAGCGCCGCCAACTTGCCGATGCAGCATCCTGGAAGCATCCGACCACAGTCCGACTCCGAATCCGTCCGAAAACTCTGAGCCTCCGACCACCTTTTCAACACCGAGCACCGAGCACCATCTCTGCCGAGCGCTTCAACCTCTGCCCCGGCAACAGGCGATCCGCAAAGCCGAGGATTTGGGGCCTTCGTCTTCGGGGATTCTCGATCGCACAGTAGCAGCAGCGGTGAAACAGGCATTTCAGAAGTTACTCCGGATGTTCCTCTGCGCTTCTCACAGCTGTCTCCATCAAATCCGGATTGTGCACGGCCCCCTAGTTACATATAATCGATACTCATTCAGAACAGCCACGCATGCTGCGTTGCGCCACCATCTTCTCCTCCCACAATGTTTAAGAGAAGTTTGGAGAGGTACATAGGTGGTCCTGGGGCAGGTCAATGGAAGCAGGTAGTTTAACTGATTTGGCATGGATGAGATGGGCTGAAGGGCCTGTTTCTGTGGTATACTTTTCTATGAATTTATAGCTCCATAGCAAGACTATGACTTACTAGCCCTAACCTTGTGCTAATGTTGGAATGTGGAAGGAAACCCACACAGTCACAAGAAGAACATACAAACTCCTGAAGGACAGCAGTGGGAATTGAAGCCCGAGCAGTGATCAGTGATACTGTAAAGTGATATGCTAACTGCTGCACTTCTATGTCATTTCTGGCCTGAAGGGGGAGATAGCTGGTATGAGGAGGAGATGGGAAATAGTGGGGTAAGAGATAGTAATCGGTCGGTGGATTCAGATGACGGGGCACTTGCCAGCTCTTTTCCCTTCCCTCCCTTGCCTCTTTATACTGTCCGGATGAAGGGTCTCGGCCCAAAATGCCAACAGTCCATGAGTTCCTCCAGCAGATTGTTTGTTGCTGCAGGTTCCGGTACCTGCAGACTCTTCTCTCTCTCTCTCTCTTTGACTCCTGTATTGTGACCATGTGGGTTAGCTCCAAGCACTCTAGTTTCATTCCACATTTAAAAAATGTAAGGGTTAGGCTTAGTGAGTTGTGGGCATGCTATCTTGGTACCAGAAGTGTGGTAACTCTTGCAGGCTGCACAGCACGATACTTGCTGATTTGATTTGATGTAAATGACACATTTCACTGTGTGTTTTGATGCACATGTGACAAGTAAAGCTAATCTTTCTTTCAGAGTACAGAGATACAAAATTAAAAACAAGATAATATACAGCACTGTGCAAAAGTCTAAGGCATATGTATAGCTACACTGCCAAAGAATCTTCAACAGTACAGTAGTAATTTATGTATTGCACTGTACTGCTGCAAAAAATAAATTATGACATATGTGAGTGATGATAAACCTGATTCTGATATGGGTCTCTATTGTGGACTGAGAGTGGGAAGGGGACAGAGAGAGGGGAATCATGGTTGGGGAAAGGGGAAGGGAGTGGGGAGAGAGAGGGGAGAGGATGGGGAGAGAGTGGGGAGAGAGAGGGGAGAGAGTGGGGAGAGAGTGAGGAGAGAGTGAGGAGAGAGTGGGGAGAGAGAGGGGAGAGAGTGGGGAGAGAGAGAGGAGAGAGTGGGAAGCACCAGAGAGATATTCTGCAATGTTCAGTAACCAATTGTATGGAATCAAACGCACAGCTCAGTTTGTCTGCAGCCGCACCACCCCCCAACCCTGGTACTTCTCCTTCGCCACCATTCAATCCTACACTCCTCCCTTGGCACACGACCCTCGTCATTCCCAACATCTTTTGCTCTTGCCAGAGTTGCAAACTTGCTCTCCGCTCCACATTGACAAATACAGTGCTGTTCAAATGTCTAAGGCACCCTAGCTACATATTTGTACAGAACTATACATCACAAAATGCTGGAGGAACTCAACAGGTCAGGCAGCATCTGTGGATGAAAAATTAAATGTTGGCAATTTCAGCCTGCTTCGATAAACGTGTCCTGTCAAAGACATCAGATCCCATCCTGCACGATCAAGTGATGTTATTATAATTATGAGTAATTCTGAATCTCATGTTTAATGAACCCCCCTCTTGACTACATTTTAATTAGATTCCAAATTGCACAGTGGAATGGTTTTTTGTTTTAGAGCAATAGGTCACTCTTTCTGCTGCCACGGAGTATGGCCTGTGTCAGTCACAAGAGTTCCTTCTCAGCAGCTCTCTCAAGTTATTTAACTGGAAGTGTGGTCCTCAAGGATCTGGCTTTTTTTTTTGTGTGATCCATGGGTTGGGTTTCTCTACCTTAATTATTTCCCTTGTCTCTATAATTAGTTTCGCTCAGCATCAGAAATCATTGCTGAGAGGAAGAAGGGGAATTAATTGGGTTTGGAAAGGTATCTGAGTGTCCTAGAGAGATCTGAGAGAGTTGATGATGAAATTACAATCTTTAACCCTTACCGTACTTCATCTCTCTTTCCTGAGCCTTGGGATTGGAATTATTGTTTACAATAGTATGAGGGGTATAGATAGGGTAAATACAAGCAGGCTTCTTCCACTGAGATTGGGTGGGACTAAACCAGAGGTCATGGGTTAAGGGTGAAAGGTGAAAAGTTTAAAGGGAATATGAAGGGAAATTTCTTCACTTAGAGAGAGGTGAGAGTGTGGAATGAACTGGAAGCACAAGTGATCCATGCGAGCTGGATTACAATGTTTAAGAGAAGCTTGGATAGGTAGGGATATGGAGGGCTATGGTCCCGGTGCCAGTCAAAGGGACAAGGCAGTTTAAATATTTTTGTCATTGACTAGATGGGCTGAAGGGCCTATTCCTGTGCTGTACTTTTCTTTTATTGGTCACATGTACAGCGGAAAGTTTAAAGGTGACCTTGCATTCTGGACAGGCAGTTTAGTCCCCGGCACAGTGCATTGAGATAATACACGGTAAAACAATAACAGAATGCATGTCAGTCCATGTCTTCTTCTGTCATGAAGAGAACACTCTCAGGTTGGAAGAGCAACACCTCATTATCCATCTAGGTGTCTTCCAACCTGATGCCATGAACATCGATTACTCCAAGTTCTGGTAATTTTCCCCCCCTCATACTTGTCTCTTCTTCAATTCTCCACTTTGGCTTCTGAACTCTTATGCTCGCTTGCCTATCACCTCCTCCTGGTGCCTTTCCTCGTTCCTTTTCTCCCATGGTACTCTCTCCTCTCCTATCAGATTCTTTCCTCTCCAGCCCTTTACCTTTCCCACCCACCTGACTTTCACCTATCACCTTCCAGCTATTCTCCTTCCCTTCCCCCCATCTTTTTATTCTGGCATCTTTCCCCTTGATTTACAATCCTGAAGAATAGTCTCAGCTTGAAACTTCGACAATTTATTCATCTCTTTAGATTCTACCTGACCTGCTGAGTTTCTCCAGCATTTTGTGTTTATTGCTCTGGATTTCCAGCATCTGCAGGATTTTTTGTGTTTACGAGTTAGTAAGTTAATTGGTCACGTCGGTGTAATTGGGCACTGAGGGTTCGTTGGGTCAGAAGGGCCCGTTACCATGCTGTATCTCTAAATAAATTAATTAAAAAAATAATTCCTGTATCTTTCTCCTGACTGGCAATCATGATTTCGGATATACGTTGAAATTATTTACCTCAGTGTTTTCCTTTATGTATATTTAAGGCAGGGGTCGATGGATTCTTGATTAGTCAGGGCATGAAGGGATACGGGGAGAAGGAAGAAGATTGGGGCTGAGAAGAACAATGGATCAGCCACGATGAAATGGTGGAGCAGACTCCATGGGCCAAGCGGCCTAATTCTGCTCCTATATCCTATTGTTTTATGGCCTTAATCCCTCTTTTGTCATTTAAAGAAACCTTTAAAACCTGCTATTTTTCCGGGTTTTCATTGCCTGTGCTAATACCTCTTAATGTAGCCCAATAGTAGTAGCAGCAGTGCGATCGCTCGAGTGGAGTATGCTGTCCTCCAAGGAGGTTGTCTGTTGGTGGGTTCCCAGTTCACTGTAGTGGCTGATCGAGGATCGAGGATTCTGCTGCTGTGTGGGCACAAGTCGTGACTGTGGTTATTGATGGGTCATTTGGTTGTTCAGTCACTCTTACACAGCTGCCACTTATTCTCTGCAGCAAAACCTGCAGGTCCAAACAAAACTTGGGTATAGAGCAGTCAGGCTTTCTACTTTACTCTGTGAAGCTGAATCACAGATTACCTACAGTATGCATCTGAAAGCCCTGGAACAATACCACCAAATATCCTTTTGAAAGATTTTGAAGGTCATTTGTAATAACTGACTGCAGCGTACCAGAGGAGACCAACATGAACGACATCTCCACCGCGATAAAGCAACACCATCTCCAACGGATGGGTCATGTCATTCCGATACCTAACTCACTCCTCCCCAAACAGATCCTTTACTCCCAATGACAGGGAGGCAATCAGGCAAAAGATTATAGCAAGGTAGATTGCGAGGTCAAGCATCCATTTTATTATACCAGGGAGCCATTATCATACTAGGGATTGTATTGGTAAGAATTTTTTTTGTAATTCTGTTCAACATTTTGATTGCTATCTGCCATTTGGTACAAATAATTAATTAATAGCAGGGAAGATCTTTACCAATATGTGCTGGAGGAAGTTTCCATTATGACCTTCAAGAGGGAATTGGCTAAATCCATATCAGACTGGGCTCTTGACTGATGAGAGGAGTAACCGTTCAGTCCAGAACTACAAACATTTCTGGTCTCTGTCTTTAATCTTGAGGAAGAGACAGGGGACAGAGAAGGGGCAGTTACTGGAAGTTGGACCATTCAATCTGTTGCAGACTACCCAAGTGGAAGATAAGTTACACACACAAATGATGGAGGAACTCAGCAGGCCGGGCAGCATCTATGGACAAGAGTAAACAGTCGACATTTCAGGCTGAGGCTCTTCATCAGAACTGGAGAAAAATGATGAAGTCTGAGTAAGGAGGTGGGGGGAGGGGAGGGCAGGAAGAAATACAGGGTAGGGCAGCAGAGATCACAGAGAGGGAGTTTAAATTTTCCCTTCGACGGGAGTTGGGTGAAACCCTCTCTCACTGCTCCCTCTCTGTGATCTCTGCTGCCCTACCTTGTATTTCTTCCTCCCCTCCCCCCACCTTCTTACTCAGACTTCATCTTTTTTCTCCAGTTCTGATGAAAGGCCTCAGCCTGAAATGTCGACTGTTTACTCTTTTCCATAGATACTGCCCGGCCTGCTGAGTTCCTCCAGCACTTTCTGGCTGTTGCTTGGATCTCCAGCATCTGCAGATTTTCTCTTGTTTGTGAGTGAGATATAAGTTATGTATTTGTGTTATGCCTCCAAATATAACTTTAGTGCAGTCTTCTAACTGGATTCTGTCCATGGTCTTACTCCTGGGGCACGTCGTCTGCTGCACTCTCGGGTCAGACAGTGAGGTTGTCAAATCATTTAAAATTCAAGATTCAAGATTCAAATTTGTTTATTATCATTCATCGGTCCCTGAGCATAAACGAGAACAAAATAATTTTTATTCTGGATCTGATGCAGCTTAAAAAATGCAATAAACATGAAGAACACAGTAAAACACAATAAAATGAGTAAGTAAGATTAGCTTGTATATAGACTGATGACACTAGGTACAGGAGTTTCTGTACATAAGGTGAATCCAACCAGAAGTGTGAAGAAGTGGTAATGGGGGAGTGTGGTGGGTTAGGTTACTGGGTGGGGGTATTGATCATCATGGCTTGGGGGAAAGTAACTGTTTTTGAGTCCGGTGTGCCTGGCGTGGATGCTCTGTAGTCTCTTCGCTGGTGGGAGCGGGGCAAACGGTCCATGAGGAAGGTTGGTGGGATTCTTCATGATAATGCTGGCCTTTTTCCATTTGCACGTGCTTAAGAAAAGCTAAGTACATTTCAATGAGCCAACTAAATCAAATTGTGTGGTTCTCCTGACAGCCATTTCTTCCTGCTGACTACTGTGCTAAACCAGTTTACCACCACACCCAGAGGCAGGCTAAGGACAGAGCTGTTCTCATTGTTAACGACGGACTCATCCCATATTTACACTAACTGACTCACTTCTGCATACGTTTATAGAACAGAGAAGTGTGTATGTATTTAAATAAACCGTTTCACCAACTCCAGACAATCGGTTATACTCTGCAGCCACCTGTAGATCTCTGGTTACTGTTGCCAAGTGGGGAAGTGCATCAGCCAGCCTGTGGGCATTTGGCTGCCATGATCTTGCCTACCATGGATTCTATTCCTCAAGCAACAGAAACACTCATAATACTGGAGGAACTCAGCAGGCCAGGCAGCTTCTATAGAGGGGAATAATCATAATGATTTCTGCCCCATTTCTTTCTAGTCTTGATTAAGGAGCTTGACCCAAAATGTCAAATGTTTATCCTTCCCCATAGCTGCTACCTGACCTGCCGAGTTTTCCCAGCATTTTCGTGTGTGTTTCTCTAAATTTCCAGTACCCGCAGAATATCTTGTGTCTTCCACTTCTCATGGGTGGTGGTTCCAATGAGGGTAACTGACATCCTTCCCTAAAATGATGCTTCCTGATCCCTTCTGTGCAATGGAGTGAGCCAATAGGATAGTCATCACCCTTAACTGTTTGTTCCATAGAGAAGATGGAGTTTCTGGATTGGAGCTAGTATTACAAAGTCTAAAAAGTTCAAAGGACATTTATTATCAAAGTATGTGTACATTATACAACACTGACATTCAGAATCCAAACTCGCAATGTGCAAAAGAAAAACAAATCGTGCAAGCAATAAAAGTAAGCAAATAGCATTTGGAATGACAGTGCGTTCTCAGGCACAAAGTGTGGGACAGCCAGCGCAGGCCGCGGCCTCAGCCTCAGAGCAGCGAACAGCAGAGTAAAAATCATGGAGAAGAGAGCAGAACCAGCCCGACCCTCGCCTCTGGTCTCAAACCCTGCCTTTTCAATCCATCTGGCCCGGTGTTTAAATCGTCCAAATATGGTCATTCCTTGCTCTAAGAACAGGGTCCTGTCACATCGATACACTCTGGCCTTGATAGTTGGTTTACTAATATCACATGTACTGAGCATCCCATCACATCAGTACATTGAGGTAGAACAAAGGGAAAAGCCACATGGGAAAGCAGAATAAAATGTTACAGTTGCTGAGAAAGTGCAGGCGATAAGATTCAGGAACCATGACAAGGTAGATTATGAAATCAAAAGTCCATCTTAATGTACGAGAGGTCCATTTGATAGTCTTATAACAGCAGGATAGAAGGTGTCTTTAAGCCTGGTGGTATATACTTTCAGGATTTTGTGTCTTCTGCTTGATAGGAGAGGGTAGAAGGGAGGATGTCCAGAGTGATGGGGGTCTTTGATTATGTTAGCTTCCTCACTGAGGCTGTGAGAAGTGTAGGAAGAATCCTTGGAGGAGTGTGTTGGTTTCCATGATGCGCTGTGCTGTGTCCACAACCCACAGATATAACTATAAGACCGTAAGACATAGGAGCAGATAGGGCCATTCAGTCCAAGTCTGCTCCGCCATAACATACTGATAAGAACAATCCAGAAACTGCTAATGGTAAAGAATCTGCAAATGAAAGTATAATGTCCGATGTATATTATCAGCCAAATCTCTAATTTACACAAGAAAGCTTTAGAGTCAATAAGAGCAGCACAGAAACAGGCCTTTCAGCCCATTGAAGCCATGCTGACATCCATTAACTGTTAATTAGTAGCCAGTTACTTATCAATCCGTGCACCTTTGGGATATAGGAAGAACCCCAAACGGCCAGAGGAAGCCTGTAAACTGATAGAGAAAACATGCAAACTCCACACAGTCATCAGCACCAGATGTCAGGATTGAACCCAGGTCTTTGGAGATGTGAGGCTGTGCTCACAAGCTTTAATTCCAGAATATGAAAGCTTTATTTACTGGCTTTCCATGCTTTATGAAATGACTTAATGAGATTCAAAGCCTCCACACGCCAAGTGGCAACTAAGCTGTGAGGTGCATGAATAATTTTACTCACGCTTTGCAGTAGTAGGAGAAATTTAACCAAAATATATGATACATAGCTATCATTTGTTCATTATGTGCCATTTTGTATGATGTGGGCGATTCATGACCGTGATTTTTCTTGGCTAATTTTTCTACAGAAGTGGTTTGCCAATGCCTTCTTCTGGGCAGTGTTTTTACAAGACTGATGACCCCAGCCATTATCAATACTGTTTGGAGATTGTTCATCTGGTGTCAGTTGTCGCATAACCAGGACTTATGATATGCACCCGCTGCTCATACGACCATGCATCAGCTGCTCCTATGGCTTCATGTGACCCTGATCAGAGGTGCAAAGCAGGTGCTGCACCTAGCTATCTACAGGCTAGCGACGGGAAGGGGTACCTTGTAACTCCTTTGGTAGAGATGTATCTCCACCCTGCCACAGATACATAATTATAAAAAGCCTTTTAATTATTGGATTGATTGTATTGATCGGTGCATTTTTTGGGAGTGAGATTAATCAGAATTTAATGGAGTAACTAGACTGTGCAACTAGTCAGAGTGTAGTATGGTGAAGAGTTGCCAATGCTGGAGTGTAGATCTGAAGCTATTGACTCCAAGATGCTTAACAATTATTGCCTCATTGTTCTCATTTATAGTACTGTACATTCCGTTGATTATATTTTCGTGAATGGTGATTGGTTTATTGTGACAGTTATGGCATTATTTATCTTGCAAATAAGAGGAAGATTGTCAGGAAGAACAGGAGCCTTAAGTCCCACACTACCAGGTTCAAGAACAATTACAGTAGTTTAAATGTCTTAGGAACATATATATAGCCAGAGTGCCTTAGACTTTTGCACAGTACTGTAGTAATTTTATGTATTACACTGTACTGTTGCCACAATAAAAAACAAATTTCACGTCATATGTGAGTGATGATAAACCTGATTCTGATATGGGTCTCCATTGTGGATTGAGAGTGGGAAGGGGACAGGGAGAGGAGAATCATGGTTGGGAAGAGGGGAAGGGAGAGGGGAGGGAAGGGGAAGCACCAGAGAGACATCCTGTGATGATCAAGAAATTAATTGTTTGGAATGAAGTGGGCTTGCTTGTATTCTCAGGGCTGGGTGTGTCCGCACCCACACCACCACCCCTCCCCGCCCTGGCACGCCTTCTCTGCTGCCTGTCTCATACCCCTCCTCCGGAACTCCACCCACACCGTTCCCAACATCCTCTGCTCCTGCCAGATTTATAAACTCGCTCTCCATTCCACATTGATAAATGCAATACTGTGTAAAACTTTGAAACCCTTCAGGTATTTATATGTGCCCAAGACTTGCACAGTATTTTATTACTGTTCAACCTTCAGGCTCCTGAGCCAATGTGGTTAACAACACTCTCCCCAACGGTGAATCATTCCGCAATCTAAAGACTCACTTTCAAGGACTCAACAACTCATATTCTCAGTATTATTTACTTACTTTATTTTATTATTTTTATGATTTGTCTTTTGCACATTGGTTGCTTGTTGGTGTTTGCTTATGTATAATTTTTCATAAATTCTGTTGTATTTTATTTTCCTATGAATGCCTACAAGAAAATGAATCTCAAGTTATTTAGTACATGATAATAAACATATTCCGCTTTGAGCTTCATTTTCTTGCATGCCTTGATAAATTTATTTTGATTTTGACTTTGAAAATGTCATGCATGCGTAAATATGGATCCCTCAGTCTCCTGGGCTTTGGAGAGGCAAATAATGGCAAGTGAAGAGTTGAAATTACCTGCACCAGTTCTAGCTTCCAGCGCAATTCAAATAGATGTTCTTGATTTACCTTTCACATTTTCTAAACTATTTACTCAATTGTGTTTAAAAGGTATTCTAGGTTTGAAAGTTACCTCATGGAGCTGCACTTTGTCAACTAAAGCAGGGTGGGGTCTTCATTTTGAAGCAGAGGGAGGGGTCCTTCATTTTGAAACTTGATATTGAAAGGCTGGCTGGCTCCCAAGATCTGATTTTATAATTTATGTTTGTATGTTAGAGCAGTGTGTTACATTCTTTGGGGAAATATTAGACTGAAGCCCAAGTTGCTCAGTTAATCAAGTCACCTTGAATGGATACCTCAACTCTGCATTGTCTCGGGACCATGATTGCCTACGTCATACAACACGGCAGCATCGAAACGTTCAGTGAAGTGCATTCTTTGCATCAACAACCACAATAGTCTGAGGACGTGCTGGAGGCGGCCCGAAAGTGTGTCTGTGCTTCGGGCACCTGTAGGAGATCAGAGGGATAGGTTGTCAGGGTAACTTGGCAATTAGTGTGACACTATTACAGCTCTGGGTATTCTGGAGTTTGGTTTTCCAGTTCTGGTGCCATCTGTAAGGATTTTGTGCATTCCCCCTGTGAACCGTGTAAATTTCCTCCAGGTGCTCCAGTTTCCTCCCGCAGTCCAAAGACTATCCGCTTAGTCAGCCAATCGGTCATTGTAAGCTGTCTTGCGATTAGGGCAGGGTTAAGTAAGTAGATTGCTGGGCAGTGTGGCTCGTTGGGCTGAAAGGCCTCTTTTGCACTGCACCTACCAATAAATAAATCGTGGGCAGGTGAGGAGACGAGAAGTGCTGAGAGCGAAACCAGAATGAGGAATAGAAAAAGAGGTTACCAGAATTTAGAGAAACCAAAGGTCATTTCATCAGGTTGGAGGTTATGCAGATGGACCTAAATTTGTTATACTGTCTGGTGAAAAACTGCACCTTAACCTTTTAAAACATTTGAGATGCTTATGTATCTTCCTAGTGGTTGCCTCTATATACTGTGCCAGCACAGATCATCGTATAATACCCAGGAACTTAACTCTCCCAGATCACAATTCCTCCTCTGTATCAGGTCCCTACAGTGCCCAATCTCCAACCCTTTGGAACGTCCTGAACACATACACACTCTTCTGTCTATAGTCTTCTCAAAGGGGCCTTGTGATTCTTTCCCCTCAAAGGACAGAAGTTGGGAAGTGCTGGATATTTTTTGTACTGCTTTCTGACCTCTTTAAAGCTTCCCCCTTTGTCAGCAAGGGCAAGGGTCAGAGGTGACATCTTACAATTTGCATTGAGCTCGCTGGAACTGATCAATGGCAATTAGCTGCACATGCAGACTGTGAATGAACAGGGCAAAGGAATGAAGCATCCATTGAAGGAAATTATGGCATAAATGCCCTCCTCATTGAGAAGGTGATGGATGTTGCAAGAGGTGATTAGAGGCAACCAGTCCGTACTAAATGACACAATTGACTAGCCAGATCTTGTGTGTAGGAGTGTTTCATCCCAACCCCCAACCTTGGCTGTGGCTGTTATTTTCCCCCACTTCACTGTCTGCAGGAGTCTGTGAGGAAAGTTCACACTGAGAGCAAAAAACAGAGAGCAACAGACAGCAAACTACAGAGTCTTCACCTAATTATTTGCAAAGATGCTTTACGGGGTTAATGATGAAATCATTGATTTTGTTACAATCGGTGTTCCAGTTCTATACTACCATGGTCAGGTGAGAAAAAATATATTCTTTCTGTGGTAATAATCAACAGCCATTAAGAAGTTAAGGCATTCATGATCTAAAAGAAACTGAATGACAGCTGCCCGTGCTAGTCACAGTCATAGTCATACTTTATTGATCCTGGGGGAAATTTGGTTTTCGTTACAGTTGCACCATAAATGATAAATAGTAATAAAACCATAAATAGTTAAATAGTAATATGTAAATTATGCCAGGAAATAAGTCCAGGACCAGCCTATCGGCTCAGGGTGTCTGACCCTCCAAGGGAGGAGTTGTAAAGTTTGATGGCCACAGGCAGGAATGACTTCCTATGACACTCTGTGTTGCATCTTGGTAGAATGAGTCTCAGGCTGAATGTACTCCTGTGCCCACCCAGTACATTATGTAGTGGATGGGAGACATTGTCCAAGATGGCATGCAACTTGGACAGCATCCTCTCTTCAGACGCCACCGTCAGAGAGTCCAGTTCCATCCCCACAACATCACTGGCCTTACTAATGAGTTTGTTGATTCTGTTGGTGTCTGCTACCCTCAGCCTGCTGCCCTAGCACACAACAGCAAACATGATAGCACTGGCCACCACAGACTCATAGAATATCCTCAGCATCGTCCGGCAGATGTTAAAGGACCTCAGTCTCCTCAGGAAATAGAGACGGCTCTGACCCTTCTTGTAGACAGCCTCAGTGTTCTTTGACCAGTCCAGTTTATTGTCAATTCGTATCCCCAGGTATTTGTAATCCTCCACCATGTCCACCCCAGTAAAGGTAAAAATAGGATGATTTGGCAAATGCAGGGGACAGGGGTTCAAGTATCTGTATCATTGGGATCTCTGCTGGGGAAAGTATGAGTTGTAACAAAGGGACGGATTAAACCTGAACCCTAGGGGGATCATTATCCTTGTGGGCAGTTCCGTTAGAACTGATGGCGGGAGGGGTTTAGGCTAACTTGGCAGGGGGATGGAAACCAGAGTGATCGGGCTAAGGATGGGGCGGTGGGTATACAACTAGATGAGGTGTGTAGTGAGGCTTGGAGGAAGACAGGCAGATGATAGGGCAAAATTGCAGTCAGTGGGATGAGTTGCAGTGTAAGATAGAGACAAAATCGAAAAGGGTGACGAATGCAAGTCTGAAAGTATTATATTTGAATGCACGCTGTATAGGGAAAAGGGTAAGTGATCTTGTAGTGCAGTTGGAGATATGATGTTGTGGCATTACTGAGTCCTAGCTGAAAGACAATCATAGTTGGGATCCAAGGATAACATCCAAAGGTAACATTATGTTGAAAGGGCAGACAGATAGGCAGAGGTGGTGGGGTGGTTCAGTTGGTATAAATTGAAATCATAGCCATAGAAAGAGTTGACAAAGGATCAGAAGATGTAAAATCCTTGTCGGTAAAGTGGGTAAAGAAACTACAAGGGTAGAATGACTTTGTTGGGAGTTACATACAGGCCTTCAAACAGTAGGATGTGGTCTACAAATTACAATGGGAGATAGAAGAGACCGTAAAAACTCTAACATTTTGATAGTCAAGGAGACTTTCAATATGTAGGTTGATGGGAAAATCATGTTAGTGCTGGATTCAAAGAGAGGGAATTTATAGAATGCCAATGAAATGGCTTTTTTGAGCAGCTTGTGGTGGAGACCATTAGAGGATCAAATGTTGTAATGAAGTGGATTTGATTAGGAAGCTTAAGATAAAGGAACCCTTAGAAGACAGTGATCATAATATGATAGAATTCACTGCAATTTGAGAGGGAGAAGCTCAAGTCAGATGTATCCGTATTACAGTGGGATAAAGGAAATTATAGAGGCATGACAGAGGAGCTGGCCAAAGTTTATTGGAAGGAGAATCTAGCAGGGATGATGGCAGAATAGCAATGGCTGGAGTTTCTGGGAGCAATTCAGAAAGTACAGGACAGATACATCCCAAAGAAGTATTCTGAAGACAGAATGATTGAACTGTGACTGACAAGGGAAGTCAAAGCCAACATAAAAGCCAAAGAGAGAGCATAAAATAGAACAAAAATTGGTGTGAAGTTAGAGGATTTTGAAGCTTTTAAAAACCAACAGAAGACAACTAAAAAGCTATAAGGAAGGAGAAAATTAGATATGAAGGTAAGCTAGCCAATAACATCACTGAGGATATAAGGAGTAAAAGAGAGTTGACAGTAGGTAGGCATGCTGGAAAATGAGGCTGGAGAGGTCGTGATGGAGGACATGGAAATGGCAGAAGAACTGAATAAGTATTTTGCATCAGTCTTCACTGAGAAGGCACTAACAATATGCTTGAAGTGCAAGAATGTTAGGCAGCAGAAGTGAGTGCAGTGGCTATTACTAGTAAGAAGGTGCTTGGGAAACTGGAAGGTCTGAAGGTAGATAGGTCACCTGGACCAGATGATCTACACCACAGAGTTCAGAAAGAGGTAGCTGACAAGACTATGGAGGCATTAGTAATAATCTTTTAAGAATTATTGGATGCTGACATGGTTCTGGAAGACTGAAAAATTGCAAATGTCACCGCACTCTTCAAGAAGAGAGGGAGGCAGAGGAAAAGAAATTATAGGCCAGTTAGCCTGACATCAATAGTTGGGAAGATGCTGGAGTTGATTGTTGAGGATGAAGTCAGCATGTTTCCCGTAAGGGAAAATATTGCCTGGCAAATGTGTTGGAATTATTTGTGGAAATTACAAGCAGTATAGACAAAGGAGGGTGGAAATGGTATACTTGGATATTCAGATAGCCTTTGTCAAGGTGCTGCACATGAGATTGCTTAACAAGGTAATAGCCAATGGTGTTACAGAAAAGATGGTGACATAGATAGAACATTGACTGATTGGTAGGAGGCAAAGAGTGGGAATAAAGGAAATGTTTTCTGGTTGGCAGCTGGCAACTAGTGGTAATCCACAGGGGTCTGTGTTGGGACCACTTCTTTTTACAGGTAGGTCAATTATTTGATAACGGAATTGAATGCTTTGTGACCAAGTTTGCAGATGATACAAAGTAAGTGGAGGGGCAGGTTGTTTTGAGGAAGTAGAGAGACTACAGAAGAATTGAGACAGATTAGGAGAGTGGGCAAAGAAGTGGCAGATGGAATACAATGTCGGGAAGTGTACAGTCATGCATTTTGGTACAAGGAATAAAAGCATAGACCAATTTTAAAATGGGGAAAAAATTCAAAAATCTGAGGCACAAAAGGACATAGAAGACCTCATGCAAGATTCACTAAATGTTAGTTTGCAGGTTGAGTCAGTTGTGAGGAAGGCAAATGCAATGCTAGCATTCATTTTGAGAGGACTGAAATATTAAAGCAGGGATGTAATGCTGAGGGTTTATAAAGTACTGTTGAGGCCTCAGTTGGAGTATTATGAGCAGTTTTTGGCCCCTTATCTAAGAAAAGATGCGTTCACACTGGAGAGAGTTCAGAGGAGATTCACAACAATGATTCCAGGAATGAAAGAGTTAATGTATGAGGAGTGTTTGATGGCTCTGAGCCTGTACTCTGTGGAGTTCAGAAGAGTGAGGGAGGTGGATCCCATTGAACCCTATTGAATGTTGAAAGGCCTAAATAAAGTGGATATGGAGAAGATGTTTCCTTTGGGGGGGGGTCTAAGGCTAGGGGACACAGCCTCAGAATAGCGGGACATCCATTTAGAACAGAGAAAAGGAGGAATTTCTTAGCCAGAGAGCAGTGAATCTGTGGAATTCATTGTCTCAGATGGCTGTGGACGCCATCTCACTGGGTGCATTTAAAGCAGAGAGAGGTTCCTGATTAGTCAGGGCGTGAAATGTTACTGGGAAAAGGCAGAAGAATGGGGTTGAAAGGGAAATGGATCAGCCACGAGGAAATGACAGAGCAGACTTGTTGGGATGAATGGTCTAATTCTGCTCCTATCTCTTACGGGCTTATGGTCCTTAAATTGAAGGAAATATGGTCCAAGGCAGAATTAGAATTCAGTCCATTTGCTGTGGGCATATGTGCTTTTTTCCAATTTATTCTCTATGCTTGACTGTGCAATAACATGCGCTGTGGTGACACAGTGAGCTTGGTACCTGCCGCCTTTTCTCCCTGGTATCAATACTGGCTGACAGTCTGGGAACGACTGTGCTTAACTAGGTATGATTAAGTACAGGAGCAACAGTCAAGATTCACACCAGTACTGCTTGCATGGAGAGCTGGCAATTAATTAAAACTGGTTAGTTTGACAGCTTGGCTCTGTGTTACATAGCTTTACATAACTAAACTTACGTTGCCAGCCCTCCTCAAAGGAGACCACCTACATCTATCCTGATGCATTTCTTTGATGACTAGGTTAGCGTCCCCTCTTGTTTCCATCTCCAGCCCATTTCATAGGCACAGTTAAAACTTCCTTCCCACTCTCTCCCTTCCCTTCCCCCCTCTCTCTCTCTCCCCCTCCATCTCCTTCCCTCCCCACTGTGTGACCCCTCTTTTCCTGTCTCCCTTCCCCTCTCTTCCTCTCTCCCCTCCTTCTCCTGTGTACTCCCTCACTCACCCTCTTTCCCTGTCTCCCTCCCCCTCACTTCCCCTAAACCCCTTCTTCCTTTATCCCCCTCCCTTCTCGTCAAACTACCCCATCCCTCTCCCTTTCCCTACCCCTCCATCTCCCTCCTCTCTCTTTTCCCACCACCTCCCTTCCTCTTCCCTATCCTCTCCCCGTTCCTACAGTTGTTCTTTCTCTCCCTGCCCCTCTTCCCCCTTATTCTCCCCATCCCATTCCCTCATTACCCTCACCCGTCCCTCTACCCCTCACCCTCCCCATACCACCTCACTTCTACCCAATCCCCATCTCTCCCCACCCCCTCCTCCCCGTATCTTCCTCTATAACTCTCTTGCAGCCCAGCTCCAGCACATTTCATCGACACAGTTGTCACTTAGCACTTGGTGAGAATAAATTTGTCAGTGAGTAGAGTGGGACAGAGTCTGTGGAGTCTGGGAAAGACAGTTCCCATCATTCAGTCAACCGGGAATGGCGAGGCACTCAGAGTCTCTGATTAAAGGTAGCAATCACGAAGTGCCTTTCCATTTAGAAAGCCAGCAGGTTTAAAACTGAAGAGTTTTTTTTCTGATACTTGACAAAATTTATTAGCTCAGGTGTTGAGGAGCAATTGGAGAGGGAGTCCCAAGAACAGCCAACATTAATCTGTGGAGATTAAAACTGTTCGTTTCCACGGATGCTGCCCAACCTGCTGAGTTCCTCCAGCGTGTTGTGTGTGTTGCCTTGACCCCAGCATCTGCAGAGTATTTTGTAATTTGTGTTGTGTCCTGGTGTACTGCCTTGTTAGAAGCTGAGCAGTTTATGTTGGCACAGCAATATCCCAAATGGCACAATGAATAAGTTTTTCACATACAGTACTGTGCAAAAGTCTAAGGCACATGTACAGTATGTAGCTCGAGTGCCTACGAATTTTGCACAGTACTGTATATTGGTTAAAGTAGGAAGGTGGTTGGGAAACAGAAATAAGAGTACAGGTGTCCCCCGCTTTTCGAACTTTCGCTTTACGAAACCTCACTGTTACGAAAAAAATCAGCGCGCAAAAAAATCAGCGCGCGATAAAAGGCAGCGCACGCCCCGAGCAACCGCTCTCTCCCGGATTCAGAACTGCATTGCTTAAACATTTTGCATTGAGCAGCCGTTAGCAAGATGAGTTCTAACATGTCGGAAAAGCCTGAAAGAGCTCGTAAGGGTGTTACACTTAGCATAAAACTAGACATAATTAAGTGTTTCGATCGTGGTGAACGAAACAAGGACAAAGTGAATTTGGCTTGTGGAAGCTGACAAAGCTGATGTTTAAGAGGTTTTGGCATCCCATGACCAAGAACTGATAGATAAAGAGCTGATACAATTGGAAGAGGAAAGGATAACAATCGAAACTGAATGCAGTAGCGAAAGTGAAGCAACTTCGTGAGATTTTCGCTGCAATGATAAAGTACGACTTTAATTTTGAAAGGGTACGTAGGTTTAGGTGATACTTGCAAGATGGTTTGAGTGCTTACAAAGAACTGTATGATAGAAAAATGCACGAGGCTCAGCAGTCAAGCAAGCCTTCCACATCAGCCACAGCAGATGACGAACCTCGACCTTTGACATCGAGGCGGGCAGTCATAGGAGAAGATGAGCTGCCTGCCCTGATCGACGATGAAATGACACCCCCGTGTCCCACCACCCCAACCCCCGAGCCACGGACAGATAATGTACCGATTCGTGGAGAATGCAACGGTAGCCGGGAGGCACACAGCACGTCTTTAAGAAAAAAGCTGAAATAAACATGCTAATTAATTAGGTGCCGCCTGTCATGTAATTGTCAGCCCAGATCAGAGGCGATGCAATCGGCAATCGCCTCTGATCTGCGCCGACATTTACGTGCCGGGCAGCACCTAATTAATTAACATGCTTATTTTGGCTTTTTTCTTAAAGATGTGCTGTGTGTCTCCCGGCTACCCCTGCGTTCTTTGCGACAATGTTATCGGGTCGGCGGCCCGGAGGATGGGGGCCACTGCACCACCGCAACCTGCGACGACTCAGTATAACACACCTTCATCAGTGTGCTCGGTGCTGTCTTCCCAATTCCGGTGATACTACATTGTAGATACATTATTTCAACTTTATATAGGCTGTGTATTTTTGCGTATTATTTGGTAGATTTGGCAGCTTCATAGTTTAAAGGTTACTGGAGAGCGTGCTTAAGCCAACAGCGCTTGCGTGAGATTTTCTGCCGAGAGTGCTTGCGTGAGATTTTCGCTACGGAGATCTGTGCAGGCAATTGTTGTAGAGAAGTATTTCTACTTTATATAGGCTGTGTATTTATCATATCATTCTTGCTTTTACTATATGTAACTGTTATTTTAGGTTTTATGTGTTATTTGGCATGATTTGGTAGGTTATTTTTGGGTCTGCGAACGCTCACAAAATTTTCCCATATAAATAAATGGTAATTGTTTCTTCGCTTTATGACATTCCGGCTTACAAACCGTTTCATAGGAATGCTCTACCTTTGGATGGTGGGGGAAACCTGTACTTAGCTTTGTTTTAGCTCAGTAGTATTAAGTGTTCTTTGGTAACTGGAAAGGCATAGTATACAGTACTGTGCCAAAGTCATAGGCAGATATATATTCATAGGGACACTACTATAGTAATTTTTTTGTATTGCACTGTACTGTCACCACAAAACAAAACCAAATTTCATAACATATTTGAGTGATGATAAACCTGATTCGGATATGCGTCTCTCTTGTGGACTGAGAGCGGTAAGGGAGCAGGGAGAGGGAAATAATGTTTGAGAAAATGGAAATGCGGAAGGGTAGGAGAGAGAAGGACCAGAGAGACATTCTGTAATGATCAATAAACCAATTGTTTGGAATCAAATGACCTTGCCTGGTGTCACAGGACTGGGTGTGTCTGTACCAGTACCACCCCCTGCCCCTGGCACCCCTTCTTTGCCATCTGTCATACACCCATCCCAGGGTGCTCCACTCTTGCCATTCCCAACATCCTTTGCTCCCTCCAGGCTTACAAACCAGCTCTGTGCTCCACGTTGTCAAATACAGTGCTATGCAAAAGTCTTAGGTACCCGAGGTATATATGTATGCCTAAGACAGTACATGTTGATGTTTTTTCTCTGATTGAAGGTCACAATTTCCCAGGACCCCGGTGAACTCAGACATGAAATTGAAGGCAGGGTTTATGGGCCTAGAGTCAGATGGAATCAGGCCCTTCACTGTAACTGAGCCATGCTGACCAAGATTTCAAACCGAGCTAGTCCAGAGCAGGGCTTCCTAACCATTTCTATGCCACGGACTCCTACCATTAACCGACAAGTCAGTGGACCCCAGGTTGGGATTCCCTGCAATGAACTTTCTCCATCCATGAAGCTGTCTAAGTTTTTTTTCACACAGTGACTGGGTGATATCTGGAATGCATTGCCAGAGGGTGAGGTGGAACCAGATATAATTACTATGTTTGAGGTATATTGAGGCAGGTACTTAAAAAGACAAGACTTAAGAAGGGTTGGGACCTAATGGGGTGAATGGAATTAGTGTAAATGGACAGAAGAAGAATGTGGTGGGCCAAAGGGATAATTACTGTGCCGAAGGCTCTCTGACTCTATGATACTCGTGTGGTCCACAGGGAGAGCATGCAAACTCCACGTGGGGAGCACCAGAGATTGAGTGCAGCCTATACAATAGCAGCTCACTATGTGGCCTTACTTATAAAGCAATTATTGTTTTAGCAATTATCTGATTGTTATTCTGACATGGCATGTAAAGAGTTTATACGTCATCCTCATGAATGCATGGGATTCCTCTGAGTGCTCCAGGTTCCTCCCTCAAGGCATTCAGATTAGTAAATTAATTGTGAGGGTTAAATCAGTGGATTGTTAGACAGTGTGACTCACTGGGTGGAAAGGTTCTGATCTGTGCATTATCTCGAAATAGATAAAAAATAAAATCAAGAATCAGGATCATTATCACTGATATATGTCATGAAATTTGTTGTGCAATACAAAAACTATAAATTAAATTTGGGAAATGAACCTGGTCAGGTGTCAGGTCTCTCAGTGTGAGAGCATTTTGGAGATAGTGATTACAATTCTATCTCTTTTACCATAGCATTGGAGAGGGATAGATGCAGACATGTTAGGAAAGCGTTTAATTGGAGTAAGGGGAAATATGAAGCTATCAGGCAGGAACTTGGAATCATAAATTGGAAGCAGATGTTCTCAGGGTAATGTACGGCAGAAATGTGACAAATGCTCAGGATGTGGTGATCTACATAGGTATGTTCCAATGAGACAGGAAAACGATGGTAGTGTACAGGAACCATGGTGTACAAAGGCCATTGAAAATCTAACCAAGAAGAAAAGAAAAGCTTATGAAAGGTTCAAAAAACCAGGTAATGATAGAAATCTAGAAAATTATCTTTCTCTCTGGCTATCCGTCCCATAGGATAATGATGGTTCCTTTCAGTCAGTTAGTGGGGTGGTACCCCACTCCTCAGAAAGGAACAGCGTGTGCGTGAGCGGATTTTAGGTGAATAGGGGGTTGCACAGGTCCAGACCCACCCTCTCGACATCCCCTCCCGGATGCAGCGGCATGGTGGGGTCCAAGAGAGCTGGGGGGAGTTCTGTTGTGGTGAATGGCCAGACCAAGCTTCGATGTAAAGGATGCCCTTTTCGCGCTTCACGGCACGTGTTTGCAAGATGGCCGATGACCCTACGAGAGGGTTCATCCGCCCTTTGATCGGTCTTGTTTATTGTCCTGCAGGGTGTCTAGCCACCCTCCTCACCAGGCAAACCTGGTGGGGGAGCCGGTTTAGTCACTGGTCGGACCCCACTTGGAGTACTGTGCTCAGTTCTGGTCACCTCACTACAGGAAGGATGTGGAAACAATAGAAAGAGTTCAGAGGAGATTTACAAGGATGTTGCCTGGACTGGGGAGCATGCCTTATGAGAATAGGTTGAGTGAATTTGGCCTTTTCTCCTTGGAGCGATGGAGGGTGAGAGGTGACCTAATACAGGTGTCCCCTGCTTTTCGAATGTTCACTTTACAAAACCTCACTGTTACAAAAGACCTACATTAGTACCCTGTTTTCACTTTCAGAAGGTGTTTTCACTGTTACGAAGAAAGGCAGCGCGCGATAAAAAAATCAGCGCACGAAAAAATCAACACGCGATAAAAGGCAGCGCGCGTCCCGAGCAGCCGCTCCCCCCTGGATTCTCGCCAGCATTGCTTAAACACGTGCCTGTGAGCAGCCGTTAGCAAGATGAGTTCTGAGGTATTGGAAAAGCCTAAAAGAGCTCGTAAGGGTGTTACACTTAGCATAAAACTAGACATAATTAAGTGTTTCGATCGTGGTGAACGAAACAAGGACAAAGTGAGTTTGGCTTGTGGAAGCTGACAAAGCTGATGTTTAAGAGGTTTTGGCATCCCATGACCAAGAACTGATAGATAAAGAGCTGATACAATTGGAAGAGGAAAGGATAACAATCGAAACTGAATGCAGAAAGTGAAGCAACTGCGTGAGATTTTGGCTGCAATGATAAAGTACGACTTTAATTTTGAAAGGGTACATAGGTGTAGGGGATATTTGCAGGAGGGTTTGAATCCTTACAAACAACTGTACGATAGAAAAATGTGCGAGGCTCAGCAGTCAAGCAAGCCTTCCACATCAGCCACAGCAGATGACAAACCTCGATCTTCGACATCGAGGCGGGCAGTCATAGGAGAAGAAGAGCTGCCTGCCCTGAACGACGATGAGATGACACCCCCATGTCCCACCACCTCAACCCCCGGGCCCTGGACAGATACTGTACCGATTTGCGGAGAATGCAGCGGTAGCCGGGAGGCACACAGCACATCTTTAAGAAAAAAGCCGAAATAAACAAGCTAATTAATTAGGTGCCACTGGCACATAATTGTCGGCCCAGATCAGTGCCGATTTCTGATTGCATCGCCTCTGATCTGCGCCGACATTTACGTGTCAACGGCATCTAATTAGTTAACATGTTTATTTTGGCTTTTTTCTTAAAGATGTGCTGTGTGCCTCCCGGCTACTGCTGCGTGCTTCGCGGCAATGTATCAGTCGGTAGCCTGGAGGGTGGGGCCACTGCACCACCCAACCTGCGACGACTCAGTCTAACACACCATCATCAGTTTGCTCGGCAAGCTGTCTTCCCGATTCCGGTAAGTGATACTACACTGTAGATACATTATTTCTACTTTATATAGGCTGCGTATTTTTACGTGTTATTTGGTAGATTTGGCAGCCTCATAGCTTAAAGGTTACTGGAGAGCGCGTTTATGCCAACAGTGCTTGGGTGAGATTTTCTGCCGAGAGTGCTTGCGTGAGATTTTTACAATGGCGATCTGTGCAGGCAATCATTGTAGAGAAGTATTCCTACTTTATATAGGCTGTGTATTTACCATATCATTCCTGCTTTTACTATATGTTACTGTTTTTTAGGTTTTATGTGTTATTTGTCATGATTTGGTAGGTTATTTTTGGGTCTGCGAATGCTCACAAAATTTTCCCATATAAATAAATGGTAATTGCTTCTTCGCTTTACGACATTTCGGTTTACGAACCATTTCATTGGAATGCTCTACCTTCGGATGGCGGGGGAAACCTGTAGAGGTGTATAAGATGATGAGAGGCATTGATCATGTGGATAGTCAGAAGTTTTTTCCCAGGGCTGAAATGGCTTACATGAGAGGACACAGTTTTAAAGTGCTTGGAAGTAGGTACAGAGGAGATGTCAGGGCTAAGTTTTTTTATGCAGAGAGTGGTGAGTGCAGGGAATGGGCTGCCGGCAACAGTGGTGGAGGCAAATACAAGTAGGGTCTTTTAAGAGACTCCTGGATAGGTACATGGAGCTTAAAAAAGTAGAGGAGCTGTGGGTAAACCTAGGTCATTTCTAAAGTAAGTTCTTGTTTGGCACAGCATTGTGGGCCAAAGGGCCTATATTGTGCTGTAGGATTTCTATGTTTCTATTACAACAGCAATTTATATAAAAGGATATATAATTAGTACAAAAAGAGGAAAATAGTGAGGTAGTGTTCATGGGTTCATTGGCGGTTCAGAAACCTGATGACAGAGGAGAACTAAATGTCCCCAAAACATTGTGTCTCCAGGCCCCAGCCTGAGGGTGGTAATGAGAAGAGGGCATGTCAACCAAATACAAGCCAAGAACAACCAATTAGGATCTGGATATAAAAAGCAACACACACAAAATGTGGAGGGAACTCAGCAGGGCAGGCAGCATCTATGGAAATGAATAAACAGTCAACTTTTCAATGGAAAGGAAGTGGGAAGACAGCAGAATAAAAGAGGTGAAGGGAGGGGAAGAAGGATAGCTCGAACGTGATAGGTGGAGCCAGGTGGGTGGGAATACCTACCCATCTGATATCAAATATAAAATCTTTTTTGGATATAAAATATTTGTCATCATTGGTTCAATAACAATAGTCTTACTGAGATTAAAGTGTGTTTATTTTCCTTTCCTTGAACTTCTATGAATGTGCACGAAATCTTATAATTTTGCATTTACATATCTTAAGTTTTATATGTAAGGTACAGTAACAACACTACTTAGAAATGATGCTATTTTCAATAGGTACATTTAATGTCAAAGAAATGTATACAATATACATTCTGAAATTCTTTTTCTTCACAAATATCCATGAAAACAGAGGAGTGCCCCAAAGAATGACTGACAGTTAAATGTTAGAACCCCAAAGCCCCCCCCGAACTCCCCCCTCCCATGCATAAACAGCAGCAAAGCAACTACCACCCCTCCCCCACTAGCAGAAAATCATCGGCGCCCCCCCACCAGGCACTCAAGTGTGCAGCAAAGCATCAATAAAGACAAAAACTTGCAGTACCCCAAAGACTATTCATTCACCTGGTAATTTGACATACCACAACCTCTTTCACTCTCTAATAAGGGAAAAAAAGGTGTCCCTGTTTCACAGCGAGAGGGGAGACATAACAAAACAACTCGCTGATTTATGCTGCTAAAAGTCTGTTGTGTCGCTTTTTTCAAGCTCTGTGCCCAAAGAACTCAGGCCTCTGGGCACATAGCCAGCAGCCAGCTTGCTGCTTCAGAACTTCCGTGTACTCCCACAACACATCAGTCGGTGGCACCAGCTTTGGATCAGCCCGTTTCCAGGGCCACGAAAATCCGGCACCTTGAAGGCGCATTAGTCTTCCAGGCCACGTCCTTGGCATATCGAAAAGCGGTCAGTTCTGAGGCCCTGAAAGGGGGTCCCATTTCCAAAAAGAAACAAAGTCAGAGTGTAACTCCAGGTCAGGGTCTTCAAAAGAACCTTGAAAGAGAAAACAAAGAGATATCAATGGTTGAAATCGAGCTGTTTCTGAAGATGGAAACAAAGGAATTGCCATTAGGGACCATCATCCTAAGCTCCACCCAATTGTCTTTTAAAAAGATTAATATTAATTATTTTTGAACAATTTTCTAAACTGTTTTATTTATTTCAATCTGTTTGTTTTATAATCAGAACCAGAATCAGGTTTAATATCACCAGTATATGCCATGAAATTTGTTGTCTTTGTGGCAGCAATACAATGCAATACATAATAATAGAGAAAAAAACATGAATTACAGAGAGTGTGTGTATATATATATATGTATATACACACACACACACACACACACACATATATATATACTGGTATTTAGGGCAGCATTGAAGGTCCCCCATCTCTGATGGTGTGTTCAGGGCTTCCTTCATCATGTCAGTAGCTTCCACTCAATTTTCATTCCAGTCAGTCACGCAATTCCCGATGGAGACTCAGAAACACTATCGCACTCAGATGAAGAAGGATGTTTCCGTAACAATTTTGCTTTACCAGTCAGGGTTGTTAGCCTTGAGCTGAACCCCCAAACCTGGAGGACCGGTGGACCACTCTTAGTCTGGCCTCTACCCTTTGACCTGTTTGGCATGGGTGACCCTACCAAGAGCCAAAGCTTAATGTCTGAGTCATTGAGGCACGCAAAACTCCAAACCACAAGAAGCTGCTCTTGGAGGAGATATATAATAAATAGTTAAATTAAATAAGTAGTCTGTTATGAAATGACTATTCTGAAATTGGTTGGCAGAGGGGAAGAACCTGTTCCTGAATTGTTGAGTGGGTGTCTTTAGGCTCTGTACTTTTTTCCTGATGGTATCAATGAGAACAAGGCATGACCTGGGTGATGGGGGTCCTTAATGATGGACACCACCTTTTTGAGGCATTGCTCCTTGAAGATGACAAGCAGAATTGTATTAACAGTTAAAGAATGAATGAGTAAGGCTGATCAATAGTCCACCCACTAAGCCACACCTCCACACCCCTCACCACCACCATGCCATCAAAGACTCAAAGACATACAGTATATACAGAAAGGCTCTGAAAAAGAGCCAGTAACGTCATGAAGGATACCACCAACCTTGCTCATGGACTGTTTGTCCCACTCCCATCAGCGAGGAAGCTATGTAGCATCCATGCCAGGACCACCAGACACAAAAACTTTTCCCAGCAAAAAGGCTGATTAACACCTCCACTTTATGGGCATAAAATTAATCTATGCCTATAAGCTACTGTATGTATTTATATTTATTGTACTTTATTATTGTGTTTTTTATCTCATTGTGTTTTTTTAAGCTGTATCATTCTGGAGTAACAATTATTTCATTCTCCTTTACATGGAAAGAACATTAAACAATCTTAAAGTAAGCACCAGGAGTCATTTTTTTTCTTAAAAATGGTCCATAATTATTATTAATAATTCAGTAATCACTGATAATCTTTGCTCAAAATTACCATGGCATGCAAGGGAATTTTTTTTAGATTATCACCAATTTGGGCAGACACTTTCAAAAAGGTTTGCCCCCACTATATTTAGGGAATGATAATGCACATAACTAAATTGCCTGTTCCCATCAACATCTTACCTTCTGAGCCAGAAGCAAATGTTGCAAATGTTCATGGCAAATTAAGATGTTCCAACTAACGGGCACCTTGCTATCAACCACAGTGTCCTCCAGTCCTGTACACGATAATTAGTCATCCATTTTAATTCTGTGATAAAATGTAAATCTTGCAAAGCTATGCAGATGAAATATAAACCAGCTTTTTAGTTGGATTTTGCTTTTTTTTAACTGAATGTGGTGGGAAGCTGTGTATATTTTTTGAATCGTAATGATGTTGGCAAGTTGCCCAGAAACTCAACAACAAACATCCAAAGGCAATTTCTTATGCTAATACAGTGTCATTTGTACATTTCGGGGGAGGAATGAGCATTTGTTAATACGGGTGGTTTCCCACCAATCTATCTTCTACTTAGAATTGGTTCCATAAGACCATATGGCAAAGGAGCAGAATTAGGCGATTCGGCCTACCAAGTGTCTGCTCCACCATTCCGTCATGGCTGATTTATTGTCTGTCTCAACCCCATCCTCCTGCCTTCTCACCATAATCTTTGATGCCCTAACTCATCAAGAACCTGTCATCTCTGCTTTATACCCATGGACTTGGCCTTCACAGCCATCTGTGGCAATGAATTCCACAGATTCACCATCCCCTGGCTGCTGCAATTGGGAAGGAGCTATAGGGCCTTAGGTCCCAAACAACCACACGTTCAGGAAGAGTTATCACCCCTCAACCATCAGGCTACTGAACCAGTGCGGATAACTTCACTCACCACAACACTGAACTGATTCCACAACCTGTGGGCTCAGTTTCAAGGACTCTGCTACTCATGTTCTCAGTTAGTTAGCTAGTTATTTATTTATTTATTTAATTTACAGAGTTTGTCTTCCTTTATCCTCTTGCACATTGATTGCTTGTCAGTCTTTCTTTGTGTGGAGTTTTTCAGTGATGGTGTTGTATTTCTTTGCTTTACTGTGAATCCCTGCAAGAAAATGAATCTCATAGCATATGATATTGTTTGGTAATAAAGTCAGGAGATTAGGACTGAGGGAAAATAGGCCAGCCATGATGAAGTGATAGAGCAGACTCGATGGGCCAAATGGCCTACTTCTGCTCCTATATCTTATGGTCTTATGGCTTAACTTTGAACTGTGATTCTCTGATTGTACATAATGCTGGAAATTATATAAAGAAGAGGTCAGTGAATGGAAAATGGGAGCGGGGAATAAAGAACAAGGTCACGGAAAGATTTATACAAATTCCATTTTATTGTAAAGAAACATTTAGCCTGTAAGAAGTGTTTAATATCTGTCCAATCCGGTGGTATCGTGGTATAAGATAACATTAAATCCAGTAAGCAGATTACAGGGAGTATGTGTAACGTTTGGTTCTGATTTGTGAAGAACAGATTAGCACTGATTTAATGATGCTTCACTGATTTGAAGAACAGATTTCAGATTTCAGGGGATAAAGCTTGCCGACAGCAGTCACTGTAAATCAGTTAAGAGAGAGGAGAAAAAGTCCCATTAAACACACAAAAAACTGGTACTGCTCAGCTTCTGAAGATTGGGATCACAAGGATGTTGTAGACTTTTCTGTGTGGACAGTGCCTTAAGACGGGATATGCCCTCAATTACAACTGCCAGTATTTGGTCAGTCAAATGTTAACATTCCACAAGGGGAAAATCTGTGACAGGTCCTCCAATGAGCCTTCTGCCATCTGCAAATAACTTGGAGAATGCATGAATTTACTGGTGTATTCCTGGTTGTCAGTGCAGGTCATGCCACTGTTTGAGGAAGGCGTTCTTTGTGGACTTCGCATTGCCAATTTATAGAAACAATAGCAACACACAAAACATGCTGGAGAAACTCAGCAGGTCAGGCAGGATCTATGGACAGGAATAGATAGTTGATGTTTTGGACTGAGACCCTTCATCAGGACTGGAAAAAAAAAAGGAAGATGCCAGAACAAGAAGTTGGGGGCGGGAGATGACAACAAGCCGGAAGGTGATACGTGAAGTCAGGTGGGTGAGGGAGGGTGGATGAAGTAAGAAGCTGGGAGGCGATAGGTGGAAAAGGTAAAGGGCTGGAGAAGAAGCTGGGAGGTGATAGGTGGAAAAGGTAAAGGGCTGGAGAAAAAGGAACTTGACAGTAGAGGAGAGTGGACTATGGGAGAAAAGGAAGGAGAGGAACTAGGGGGAGGTGCTCTCTTGTGTTTATAGAAACAAGAGATTCTGCAGATGCTGGAAGTCTTGAGCAACAGACACAGGATGCTGGAGGACCTCAGCAAGTCAGGCAGCATCTATGAAGGGGAATAAGGAGCGGTTCAGTCTCACTGGTCTACAGTAATATTTTACTGCTTCATCTACAACACCTTCTGTTCCTTTCTGTTATCTGTCTTCTAAAGCCTCGTATTCATGTGCAGGGCAATGTAGAGCAAGGTTTTGCAATGCAGTTAACACAGGCATACATTGACAAAACCATTCCCACGTCATCTCTTTTCATGTAACAGGGTCATACACTTATAGATTAGCACAGTACAGAAACAGAGCACTTGGCCCAACTCATCCATGCTGACCACATGACCATCAAAGCAGGAGACTGCAGACTAGCAGACACTGCAATCAGAAACAAGAAACAATAAGATACCCTCTTGGCCTCACAATCTCCCTTGCTATGAACTTACACTTTAAAATTTACCTACTCTGCACTTTTTCAGTAACTTTTACTCTTTATTCGGCATTATTACTCTATTATCTTGTTCCAGCTGAACACACTGTGTAATGATTTGATCTGTATAAACGCGAGTCCTTCACTATATCTTGGTATACTGTATGTGACACTTCTGCAGAGATCGTCACCTTGTCATGATGGGGAGGCTTGTGAGTTCCCAAGATCTCAAAAGCGATGCTGTCTGGAGTTTAGGCTCCTGGTAGGGCCACCTGTGGTGGTAGGTCAAGAGGGAGTTTCCAGACAAAGAGAGATCCAACCAAAATCTCAACGGTGACACTGGTGGAAGATGATGACACATCACAATTGCAGTGAAAGCAATGGAAGGCTACAGTAGTGAAGTGTTTTCATTCCATGCCAGTGGACCATGACCCTGATCTGCTAGGAAATATGTGGTTGCTGATCGTGCATCTGCCTCCCCATGTTATATATGATCATGCACAGGGATTCTTCCTGAAGGACAACCCCTTAGGATAACACCATAATTGACACAAGTGATCACACTACTAATTATAGAAACATAGAAAACCTACAGCACAATACATGCACTTCGGCCCACAATGCTGTGCTGAACATGTACTTACTATAGAAATTATCTCAGGTTACCCATAGCCCTTTATTTATCTAAGCGACATGTACCTATCCAGAAGTCTCTTAAAGGACCCTATTGTATCCGCCCCCACCACCGTCGCTGGCAGCTTATTCCACGTACTCACCACTCTGAGTAAAAAACTTACCCCTGATGTCCCCTCTGTACCTACTTCCAAGCACATTAAAACTGTGCCCTCTCGTGTTAGCCATTTTAGCCCTGGGAAAAAGCCTCTGACTATCCACACAATCAATGCCTCTCATCATCTTATACACCTCTATCAGGTCACCTCTCATCCTCCGTTGCACCAAGGAGAAAAGGCCAAGTTCATTCAACCTATTCTTGTAAGGCATGCTCCCCGATTCAGCCAACATCCTTGTAAATTTCCTCTGTACCATTTCTATAGATTTCTATATCCTTCCTATAGTGACATAACCAGAACTGAGCATATTTCTCCAAGTGGGGTCTGACCAGGGTCCTATAAAACTCTACCATTACCTCTCTTGGCTCTTGAACTCAATCCCACGGTTGATGAAGGCCAATGCATTATATGGCTTCTTAACCACACAATCAAACTGCGCAGCAGCTTTGAGTGTCCCATGGACACGGACTCCAAGATCCCTCTGATCCTCCACACTACCAAGAGTCTTACCATTAATACTATATTCTGCCATCATATTTGACCTACCAAAATGAACCACCTCACACTAATCTGGTTTGAACTCCATCTGCCACTTCTCAGCTCAGTCTTGCATCCATCGATTTCCTGCTACAACCTCTGACAGCCCTCCACGCTATCCACAACAACCCCAACCTTTGTGTCATCAGCAAATTTACTAACCCATCGCTCCACTTCCTCATCCAGGTCATTTATAAACATCATGAAGAGAATAAATCCCTGAGGCAGACCACTAGTCCCCAACCTCTGTGCGGAATACGATCCGTGTACAACTACTCTTTGACTTCTGTGGGAAAGCCAGTTGTAGATCCACAAAGCAAGGTCCCTTTGGCTCCCATGCCTCCTTACTTTCTCAATAAGCCTTGCAAGGGGTACCTTATCAAATGCCTTGCTGAAATCCATATACACTACATCTACTGCTCTATTTTCATCAATGTGTTTAGTCACATCCTCAAAAAATTCAATCAGGCTCGTAAGGCACTATTAGGCCATACAAAAGGTCTTCGTACGGTCTTTGAGAAAGCCACGCAGACTATTCATAATCATATTATGTCTCTCCAAATGTTTAAAATCCTTCTTCTCAGGATCTTCTCCATCACTTACCAACCATTGAGGTAAGACTCACTGGTCTATAATGTCCTAGGCTATGTCTGCTCCCTTTCTTGAATAGGGGAACAACATCTTCAACCCTCGAATCGTCCGGAACCTTTTCTGTCCCCATTGACGATGCAAATATCATTGCCAGAGGCTCAGCAATCTCCTCCCTCACTTCCCACATTAGCCTGGGGTATATCTTGTCCGGTCCTGGTGACTTATCCAACTTGATGCTTTCCAAAAGCTCCAGCACATCTTCTTTCTCAATGTCCATATGCTCAAGCTTTACAGTCTGCTGCAAGTCATCCCTACAATTGCCAAGATCCTTTTCCGTAGTGAATACTGAAGCAAAGTATTCATTAAGTACCTCTGCTATCTCATCTGAATCCATACACGCTTTTCCACTGTCACACTTTATTGGTCCTATTCTCTCGCGTCTTATCCTCTTGCTCTTCACGTACTTGTAGAATGCCTTGGGATTTTCCTTAATCCTGCTCGCAAGGCCTTCTCATGGCTCCTTCTGTCTCTACTAGCCTTATAGTTTTCCAGATCCCTATCGTTACCTACATTTTTGAACCTTTTGTAAGCTTTTCTTTTCTTCTTGACTAGATTTTCAACAGCCTTTGTACACCATGGTTCCTGTACCTTACCATCATTGCCCTGTGTCTTTGGAACGTACTTATGCAGAACACCACGCAAATTGGCCCAAAACATTTGCCACATTTCTGCCGTACATTTCCCTGAGAACATCTGTTCCCATTTGACTCTTCCAAGTTTCTGCCTGATAGCTTCATATTTCCCTTTACTCCAATTACATGCTTCCCTAACTTGTCTGTTCCTATCCCTCTCCAAAGCTGTGCTAAAGGAGACAGAATTATGATCACTATCTCCAAAATGCTCTCCCATTGAGAGACCTGACACCTGACTAGGTTCATTTCCGAATACCAGATCAGGTACAGCCTCACCACGGTTCCTGTACCCTACCATAACTTCTCTGTCTCCTTGGAACATACCTATGCAGAACTCCACACAAATATTCCCTGAACATTTGCCACATTTCTTCCATACTTTCCCTGAGAACATCTGTTCCCAATTTAAGCTTACAATTTCCTGCCTGATAGCCTCATAATTCCCCTTACTCCAATTAAACACTTTTCTTACTTGTCTGTTCCTATCTCTCTCCAATGCTATTATAAAGGAGATAGAATTATGACCACTATCTCCAAAATGCTCTCCCTCTATGAGATCTGACACCTGACCAGGTTCATTTCCCAATACCAAATCAAGTATGGTCTCTCCTCTTCTAGGCTTATCTATATATTATGACCCTATCTCCAAAATGCTCTCCCTCTATGAGATCTGCGCCATCCAAGTACTGATCCATGCTCTAAGCTCATCCGCTTTGTTCACAATACTCCTTGCGTTAAAATGGACACATTTCAAACCATCCGTCTGAGCGCATCCCTTCTCTATCACCTGCCTCTCCTCCCTCACACACTGCCTCCAAGCTTTCTCTATTTGTGAGCCAACTGCCTCTTCCCCAGTCTCTTTAGTTTGGTTCCCACCCCCCAACAATTCTAGTTTAAATTCTCCCCAGTAGCGTTAGCAAACCTCCCTGCCAGGATATTGGTCCCCCTGGGATTCAAGTTCAACCTGTTCTTTTTGTACAGGTCGCATCTGCCCCAAAAGAGGTCCCAGTGATCCAGAAATCCGAATCCCCCCGGGCCGGCTGGTGGCGCAATGACATCAGCACCAGACTCTGGAATGGAGGTTCCCAGGTTCGAACCCAGTTGGGTCCGCTCCCAAGTATACTTTCCATCCGTGCCAGGTTGAGTGACGAGGTCGCAGCTCAACCTCTTAAAATAAAGGGAAAGATACTGTGAAATGTCTGTGTGAGGAGTGGCACTCCACACAGTCTCTCTCTCTCTCTCGCTCCGCGCCTTGTAAAGGCATGAAAACGACATCGTCCTGCCAACATCGCACATGCACGGACGCACGCACGCACGAACACAGACGCACATGCATCCACATGCCAAAGATAAAGAAATCTGAATCCCTGCCCCCTGCTCCAATCTCTCAGCCACACATTTATCCTCCACCTCATTCTATTCCTATACTCACTGTTGCGTGGTACAGGCAGTAATCCTGAGATTCACCAGAGAACTCTGGAAGCTGAGTCATTGAAAACATTCACAATTGAGAAGGTCAGATTTCTAGACACTTGGGAAGCAAGAAGTTAAGGGAACAAGGCAAGAAAGTAAATGCTAAGACCAAAGGTTTCTCCTTTTGAATGACTTGCCGGAATGGAGTCACTTATGAGCCAGGCTGTTTTTTTTTAACAATAATTCACTCATTTCAAGGTCCCCACCACCAATGTTGCTTTTTTATGAACCAAACACAGGTTCCCTAGCAACCATGGAGTTATTAGAATACCAGCCTGCAGCTCTCCAATATATGGTTTTAACCACTCCTCTGCTCTCCCTTCCCCTGCAGGATGTGTGATCTACCTGAGGTAATTTGCTTCAGAATTCTTAATTTATTTTGTAGATTAAGCACATCGAAAAAGAAAGATATTAGTTTCCTAACTGTGCATAACCCGGGAGATGTTTCTCTGTTGTCCTCTTCATGGCAAGTTATTAATTTAATCTAGTTTGACACAGCCACTGATTTAGCAAAATAATGAATGTTTGTTTCTCTGCTCTTGTCTGTGTTCCAGTCATTAGCAGATTTCTCTGGCAATGAGCTTTTTTGAACTCTTGAGTCAGTGGAACGGAAATTAATGCTCATTTGGATAATGTGACTATCTGAGGCACGATCTGGTTGGTGTTTATCCCACACACAGAGCTGTGAGGGAAGAGACGTTACACAGCCCTAAAGAGATCTTTGCGGGCTCCAATTTTACAGGAGAGGAAACCGAATCAGCCTTAATATTATTGGCATAGTCATGAAAATTGTTGTTATGCGGCAGCAGTATATTATAGTACATAATAACAAAAAAAACTCAATACTGGAAGCAGTATATATATTATGGGTGGGAATAAACAGTCAACATTTTGGACCAAGACCCTTCATCAGGAATGGAAAGGAAGAGGGAAGGAGTCAGTCTGACCTGCTGAGTTCCACCAGCACATGTGGTATTGCTCTAGATTTCCAGCATCTGCGGTACTTCTTGTGTCTATATAATTAAGTAAATTGTGCAAAAAGAAAAACAAATAGTGAGGTAGTGATCATGGGCTCAACATCCATTCAGAAATCGGATGGCAGAGGGGAAGAAGCTGTTCCTGAATTGTTGAGTGTGTGCCTTCAGGCTCCTGTACCTCCTTCCTGATGGTAGAAATGAGAAGAGGGCATGTCCTTGGTGATGAGGGTCCTGAATGATGGATGCCACCTTTTTGAGGCATTGCTCCTTGAAGGTGTCCTGGATCTGGGCAGGCTGGTGTCCACGATGGAGCTGACTGAGTTTACAACTGTATACAGCTTATTTTGATCCTGTGCTGTGCCCTGTCCCCCATACCTGATGGTGATGCAGCCAGTTATAATGCTCTCTACAGTATGGCTGTAGAAATTTGTGAGTGTCTTTGGTGACATACCAAATCTCCTCAAACCCCTAATGAAATATAGCTACTGTTGTGCCTTCTTTCTAACTGCATCAATATGTTGGAAAAAAGAATACCCTTTCCTTTCCAATTTGCTTCATTTAATGATATCAGATGTTGACCGTACTTCAGAGGAAAATTACTAAATTAAATTGATTTTTGCCAAAGTCACAGGTTGTTCAGAGAGGAATATTCCTTGATGTACACAAACAACATAGCATTTCGCACAATGCTATTACAGAACCAGAGACCTGGGTTCAACTCCCACCGCTGTCTGTAAGGAGTTTGCATGTTCTCCCTGTGACCATGTTGGTTCCCTCCAGGTGCTCTGGTTTCCTCCCACATTCCAAAGAATGTGGTTAATAGGTTAATTGGTTACACGGGTGTAACTGTGTGTCGTCGTTAGGTGGCATCTGGAATTTCCAGTGCTCCACAGATGGCTGCTGGCCTGCTTTCTTGACCGTTGGACCATTAATTGGTCTCTTCCGCTCAATCCGCCATGGCCAGACTTCACATGCTGGGATAGGCAGATCCCCTACCTCACCGAGGGTCGACGACCCGTCGGCTACCCTCACCTGGTTTGGCCCATCTGCTTAGACGGTTTACCGGGGTGTGGCCGTTGTGTGTGTTACAGGTATTTGAAGCCACAGGTAAGAGCTGAGCACCAGTTGAAAAGCAAAGGTGGACAAGCTGCCCTGAAAAGGGCGTGGCAGACTCCCCCACCAGAAATGCTACCCCTCCCTAGACACCCCATACACAGCTCAATTTATGCTTATTGTCTTTTTTTATGTTGCTTTGGATCTGGAGGAACAATCATTTCATTCTCCTTTACACCCATGTACTGAAAAATGAGAATAAACAATCTTGAACCTTAAATCTATGCAAAGTTCCATTTGGGTGCTGTTGGTGTGGAGTTTGCATGTTTTCCCAGTGACTGGATGAGATCCCTTTGGGTATGCAATCAACCTTCGTCTCAAAGAGTTATGAGTTGGTATGTCAAATGGTGGCAGTAAATTGCCTCTAGTTAGTGGGGATTGGTAGACTCTAGAGAGTTGGGAAGTAAAACTAAGGAGCGATGTAGGTTAAATGAGTGCTTCATGATTGGCGCAGACTTGTGTGCTGAAGGACCTGTCTGTATGCTGCACCTCTCTATGATGGAAAAGGAAGTGACACATTTTATCATGCAGCCTCCCCAGCTTGGATTCCTCTTCAGTGTCCATGACAACACTGGAGAGGCCTAGCATTTCAGTTGAATAAAATGACTGTCAACTTCAAAATAGTTAATAACTGTTTGCTCCTGTCATGTTGCCCCACATTATTCCAAAATCTCACGTGAAAAGCGGCTGCTTTTTTCAGAATAGTTAATAACTGTTTGCTCCTGTCATGTTGCCCCACATTATTCCAAAATCTCACTTGAAAAGTGGTTGGTAAGTTGATGGAAAAAATCTTGAGAGGCAGGATTTATGAACATTTAGAGAGGCATAATATGATTAGGAATAGTCAGCATGACTTTTCAAAGACAGGTTGTGCTTTACGCACCTGTTTGAAATTTTTGCGGATGTGACTAAACATGTTGATGAAGGTAGAGCAGTAGATGTAGTGTATATGGATTTCAGCAAGGCATTTGATAAGGTAACCCATGCAAGGGTTGTTGAGAAAGTAAGGATGCAAGGGATCCATGTGGACCTTGCTTTATGGATCCAGAATTGGCTTACTCACAGAAGGCAAAGAGTGGTTGTAGACGGGTCATATTCCACATGGAGGTCGGTGACAAGTGGTGTGCCTCAGGGATCTGTTTGGGGACCCCTTCTCTTATGATTTTTATAAATTACCTGGTTGAGGAAGTGGAGGGATGGGTTAGTAAATTTGCAGATGACACAAAGGTTGGAGGTGTTGTGGATAGTGTGGAGGGCTGTCAGAGGTTACAGCAGGACATCAATAGGATGCGAAACTGGGCTGAGAAGTGGCAGATGGAGTTCAACCCAGGTAAGTGTGAGGTGGTTTTTTTGGTAGGTCAAATATGATGGCAGAGTATAGTATTAATGGTAAGACACCATAGGCCACTCAAATCCGCTGTGCAGGTTGACTGTATGGTTAAGAAGGCATACGGTGCATTGGCCTTCATCAACCGTGGGATTGAATTCAAGAGCCAAGAGAGGTAATGTTACAGCTTTATAGAACCCTGGAGTACTGTGCTCATTTCTGGTCACCTCACGACAGGAAGGATATAGAAACTATAGAAAGGGTGTAGAGGAGATTTGCAAGGATGTTGCCTGGATTGGGGAGCATGCCTTATGAGAATAGGTTGAGTGAACTCAGCCTATTCTCCCTGGGGTGATGGAGGATGAGAGGTGACCTGACAGAGGTGTATAAGATGATGAGAGGCATGGATCGTGTAGATAGTCAGAGGCTTTTTCCGATGGCTGAGGCTAACACGAGAGGGCACAGTTTTCAGGTGCTTGGAAGTAGGTACAGAGGAAATGTCAGGGCTAAGTTTTTTGCGCAGAGAGTGGTGAGTGCGTGGAATGGGCTGCCAGTGATGGTCGTGGAGGCAGATATGATAGGGTCTTTTAAGAGACTCCTGGATAGGTACATGGAACTTAGAAAAATAGAGGGCTATGGGTAACCGTAGGGAATTTCTAAAGTAAGTACATGTTCAGCACAGCATAATGGGCCGAAGAGTCTGTATTGTGTAGGTTTTCTATGTTTCCGTGCTTGTGGTGTCAGTTTGATGCTATGACATCTCAGTCGATACGAGGCCTGCCTGGGGCCTGGACAAGGCCCAAGGATAGAAGCTTCCAGTGTAGTCTCAAAATTTGGACAGCTCATTCAGCATTATGTGAAGCTTTTTTTTAAAAAAAGATTCAAAGCCCATGGGAGTCAAGTGATTTCTTTGTCATGTGCCATCTAGAAATAATTAACGAAACCGCTCGAGCTGTAGTTTTGGTGGATAATCCCACTAGCCAAATAACAACTGCTACAAAACAGACATGAAATAAAGTGCTGACAGTTTACTTTAAATAAAAGGGACTCCCAGTGCCATTGATCGGAATGATAGAACCAACATTATCTGTCCCCAGACGATGAAGTTGAGCAGCTTTTTGACAACTGACGTGACAGACCAATGATGACTCTTTGCGAGGTGTGCCACTCAAACAAAACAGTACAAGCTGGAGACTGTCTATTCTCCCTGCCATAGCACTCTCGTTTGCTGGAAAGCAACTGGGTTCTGCTCTTTGAGCCCAGACCATCGTGCAAACCACCCTGCCCTCCATGGACACCGTTACACTTCCCGCTGCCTCGCGAAAGTAGATAACACAATCAAGGTGTCACGGTGCACCCTTGCAAGATGAAACACTGGTGCGGAGGAACAGCAGATACTTTCTGTCACGGTGGTCACTGGCAGAAAATCTACCCAGGAGCGGAGGACGGCAGAGTCTGTCACAGTGAGCTCTGACTAAGACTCAGCCCCGGAGCGGAGGAACAATGGACTCCCCTTGAAGAAGTGGAAACAAGAATTTAGACGTAGGAATACAAAAAGAACATGGGAAGCATGACTGAGTGACACAGCGAGACAAATCATTCTCAACAAACACAGTGGAAATCCACAACAAGACTCCCCTTTAAATAATCATGGAATATAGGAAACACATGCCAGTTACAATTAACTTGACAAGATTAAACCGAAAGCACCTGGGCTTTACAGCTCTAACAATTAGTTATTAAAGGTGCTTGAGAAACCCTGAATCCCAATTCTCTATGACAAACCTCAGAGGCCTTCAGGGCTCATGACACCGGACCTCATCCACCCCAAACATTTTCTCTTCTTTCCCCCTCCCATCGAGCAGAAGGTGCAAAAGCCTTTGAGTATGTACCAACAGACTCAAGGACAGCTTCTGCCCACTGTTATCAGACTCACGAATGGATCTCCATATACAAAAGTGGAACTTTTGAATACATGATCTTGCAGCTTGCTTGGTAATACCCCTGGCATTTTATTTGTTTACCCAGACATCCCACCTCTCCCGCAAGTTCCGGGAGTCTCCCACATATTAATAGTGGCTCCCTGATGCCCTCAAATTATATACAATATCACGGAAATTAATTTTTTTGAGAGTGAGCGAACAAGAGAAAGCAAGCAAGAGAGCAAGAGAACGGGAGAGAAAGCAAGCGAGAGCGTGAGGGAGTGCGCGAGCGACCACGAGAGAGAGGGAGAGCGAGAGCGCGCCATGGCAGAGTGTTCCAAAAAATATATAAAACGTACGTCACCCCAGACTACACTAAAGTGTACCCCTGCCTAATAAGGGTCAAAAATAATGACAGTGTTGCTTGCTGCACTGTTTGCAACAGTGACTTTTCTATTGCCCATGGTGGGTTAAGACTGTAAAAGACATGTTGGGGTGAGTTTAACTGGTATCATTCATTCATTAGCATAGCTAACGTTATTTAAACTAGCTGGCTGGCTGCTTGCTAAGGAGCTACTCTATTGCAGACATCCCACCTCTCCCGGAAGTCTCCTGCAAATTGATGGTGCTACCTCCCTGAAATCAGTTTTTGCAGGGTGGGATGTCTGGTTTACCAGTACTGCACATTCTCTGGAAACGCAACACTATATATAACACAAGAAATTCTGCGGATGCTGGAAATCCAGAGCAACACACACAAAATGCTGGAGGAACTCGGCAGGTGAGATAGCATCTATTAACCAATTTTCCCCGGGATCAATAAAGTATGACTATGACTATGATACTACTATGACCATCTATGGAAATGAATAGACAGTCAACATTTCAGGCCAAAACTCTTCTTCAGGACTAGAAAGGAAGGTGGGGGGTGGGGGAAAGGAGACTAGACAGAAGGTGATAGGAGAAGCAAGGTGGGCTGGAGAAGAGGGAATCTGATAGGAGAGGAGGGTGGACCATAGAAGAAAGGAAAAGGGAAGGGGAAGGGGAAGGGGGGGCGGGACCCAGGGGAAGTGATAAGCAGGTGAGAAAGAGATAAACGGCCAGAGTGGGGAATAGAAGAAGAGGGGAGGGGGAGGGAAACACTTTTATACAGGAAGAAGAAATTGTTATTTATGCCATCTGGTTGGAGGCTACCTAGAAAAAATATAAAGTTTTGCTCCTCTGCCTTAAGAGTGGCCTAATCTTGGCACAAGAGGAGCCCATGGATTGACATATCAGAAGGAGAAGGGGAAGGGGAGTTGGCCACTGGGAATTCTGCTTTTGGCAGATGGAATGGAGGTGCTTGACAAAGCAGTCCCCCAATTTGTGACAGGTCTCTCCACTTTGGGAGCTCAAGAACACTGTGTGTGGGTGGGTTGAAGGAACAGGGCTTGTTTTGCTGTTGTTTTGTCTTGTGTTGTTCTGCCGAGCATGGTGGGTATGCTATATTGGTGTTGGAAAGTGTGGCAACACTTGTGGGCTGCCCTCTCCACACCCTCGAGTATGACAGTTGTTAATGCAAATGACACATTTCCCTGTAAGTTCCCATGTACATGTGATATACAAACTTGATTCTTGAAATTTGAACTATGTTCTTCATTCTGTTTTCTTTTTCTGCCTCAGTGTAATTGATCTTTCTAGATGGCATGCAAAACAAAAAAAAATCACTGTACATCTGTACACTAGTGACATTTACAAGACTTAGATAGGCAGATGGATGAAAGAGAAATGGAGGGTGTGTGCTAAGGAGGAAGGAAGACTTAGACTGATTATGGAGTAGGTTAGTTGGAGAAGTTTGGCACAACATTGCAAACCAAAGGGTCTATTCTATGCTGTACTGCTCTATGTCCAATATGACATTATTAATGAACAACTGGCAAAGGTTTGGCTTAGTGTGACTTCTTTCATTGAATTATGGAATAGAAAGAGATAAATCATGTTTATCAAAGCTAAAAAGGCTATACTGTACTTCAAATTCCTACTTCATTTCCCAGAATGTTGGTACCTGCAGGTAGGGTTTAAATGTAATGGACATATTTTGCCTCCATTATTTTCCAAACCCTATCACCTCTCCAGAGGTGAATATACTTCCCTGAACTCCCTTTATCTCCTTTTAACATTCATCCTAACAATGTGCCCCCATTACTGATCTCTCTAATCAATGTTACGGGTTCTTCCAAGTCAACCTAAACAAACAAAAGCATTTTATTACTTTTGCAAACACGAGGAAATCTGCAGATGCTGGAAATACAAGCAACACACACAAAATGCAAACCAGTCCTGACGAAGGGTCTCGGCCTGAAACGCCAACTGTGCTTCTTCCTATGGATGCTGCCTGGCCTGCTGCGTTCCACCAGCATTTTGTGTGTGTTGCATTTTATTACTTTATTTTCTCTGGCTACATTTTCCCTCTTCACCAAACAAATCAAGCCCAGACTAACCAATCCCCTCTCATAACTAATTGCCTCCATCCTAAACAACATCTGAATTATTTCTGATTCCTCAGAAGTACAAAATATCTCAAAACTCTGCAGCCTTTGAAATAATTTTTGACATGTTTCTGTGTGGGAAATTGGAGCACAAGGATTTCAAAAATATTTTGGAATTAATGGTATGGGTTAAGATACAAGCATTAGTCACTTTGCTTTTCTTTCTTCTCTACTAAGTGGGCACATATGTTTAAGGTCTAATTTGGAAGACTGTTCATGCACTGAAGTTATATTGGAGGTGACAAACTGTGCTGGAGCATTGATCACCAAAATTCAAGCCTGTAATCTTCTGACTCAGAGGTAGAAATGGTAATCTTGAGTTGTTTTAGCTTTACCGAGGAGACAGGTGGGTGTTTGAATCAAATGGAGCCTGAGGGACATCTGAGACGTTTATCATCCAACCCGCTTGGGCATTGATCTTCAGTGATCAAATTGATCAAATGCCTCACCAAGGCGAATAAAAAAGGTGGTCAAGGAGACATACTGTCTGAAATAGATGTTATTCTTCCTTCTCTTTCTCCTGTTCTTTGTCTCATTTGTTGGTTTCAGTGCAATTCAATGAGTTGTTAAACAGGAAATTTTCTCTTGAAAGCAATGGAGGAAGGGATGTCCCAGAATGCACCACCTTAGCAACAGTGCTCTATTAAATCAATAAAACCTGCACTTCTTAATTAAGGTCTTTCAGTATTCCTAAAAAAGCCTTGTAAAACTTGTTTCCATGCCAACCATATGAACTTTATTTCAGGTGTCCTTCTCTAGTGAGAGGAGTTAAACAGCAAAGTTTGGAATTCTGGTAATGTTCATCAACTTATTTTAATTTATTTATTTTGTGATATAGCACTGAGTAGGCCCTTCTCATCCTTCGAGCCATGTCACCCCAGCAACTCCCTATTAACCTAACCTAATCACAGGACAATTTACAATGACCAACTAACCTGTCCAGTATGTCTTTAGACTGTGGGAAGAAACCGGAGCACCTGCAGAAAACCCATGCATCCCACAGGGAGGTTGTACAGAGTTCCTTACAGATGGCACCAGAATTGAACTCCAAACTGCAACATCCCATGCTTTAGAAACTTCGCAGTAACCACTATACTACCGTGGAACTTGTAGAAATCTCTGGCAGAAAGCTCATTTTATGTATGCTATCGTTGCTGAGGCTTCTAGTCAATATTCAAAATAATTACTTTAAAATGCACTCAGTAACTAATAAAATCATCACTGAGTGCATTTGTGTGGTCTTCTACTGCTGTAGCTCATCCACCTCAAGGCTTGACGTATTCAGAGATGTTCTTCTGCACAGCACTGTTGCAGTGTGTGGTTATTTGAGTTACTGTTGCCTTCCCATTAGCTTGAACAAGTCTGGCCATTCTCTTCTGAGCTCTCTCAACACCAAGGCATTTTTTTCCCCACTACCACTTACAGGATGTCTTTTTGCTTTTTAGTACTGTTCTCTGTAAACTCTAGAGACTGTTGTGTGTGAAAACCTCAGAAGATCAGGGTACTCAACCACCCCGTCTGGTACCAGCAATCATTCCAAAGTGACTTAGATCACATTTCTTCCCCATTCTGATGTTTGGTCTGAACAACAACTGATCCTCTTGATCATGCTGCTTTTATATATTGAGTTGCTGGAACATGATTGGCTGATTAGATATTGGCTTTAACAAGCAGGTGTACAGATGTACCTCATGTAGTGCCCTCTGAGAGTAGATCACATTAATTTGGTTCATCAATTTAAAGATAGATTGAACTGGCTATTATAATAAATTTGGTAGCTTTAGAGATGGTGCAGTAGATGTACCAGCTTACTGCCTGGATGAGTTCTAATGAAGGATCACAGTCCAAAGCATCGACTATTTGCTCCCTCCATTGATAATGGCTGACTTGTTGAGTTCCTCCTGCATTTTATGTGTTTTGCTCAATACTTTCAGCATCTACAGAATGTCTTGTGTTCTGGATTGGAGTACATGTCTTATGAGGAAAGATTGAGCAAGCTAGGGCTTTTCTCTTTGCATTGAAGGAGGATAAGAAGTGACCTGATATAGGTCCGTAAGATTATGAGAGGCACATATAGAGTGCATAGACTGCCTTTATCCCAAAAGAGCAATGGCCAACGCCAGAAACCATCAATGGAGTGGAGGAGAGCAAAGGGAAGATGTCAACAGTAGGTTTCTACTCAAGGAGTGATGGCTGCTTGGAATGCATTCCTGGAGGTGGTGGTAAAGGCAGATACACTTGGGACATTTAAGAGACCCTTCGACAGGTACATGGATGTTAAAAAAAATAGTTTATGGGCTATGTAGGAGGGAAGAACTTGATTACTGAGTGGGTTTATATAGGTTGGCATAACATTGTAAGCTGAAGGACCAGTTCTGTGTTGTACCGTTCTATGTAATATGTAAATTTGTCATGCTAGGATGAAGCTCTTTATCCAGAGTGAAACTCATTGCCACACCTGGTGTTCTCAGTAAGTGGGAGAACCTGCTGTTTAATGATAATAGACAGATTGTTCTGCATTGCACATCACAAATTCTGTTACTGAAAATCAACAATATGTGGCCAGAAAAATATTCCAGGAAGCAACTGCAACACTTTCAAAAGATGTTTTCCGCAACCAAGAGATTTGACACCATAAGGGAATCTCATTAGCGTTGTTTTTGCGTATGTTACAAACTTCCTGAGCCACAGGGTGTTTGACTAATGACTGGTGGATATTCTGAGGAGTGTTATGCCATTGACCGGAGTCTTTGGCCATTCTGTGGTTGTGTCAGTTTATGTGACCTGTCCCCTGTGATCTATAATTTAATTTAATTTTCATTTGGAGATACAACAAGATAACTGGCCCTTCTGGCCCGATGAGCCCTTGCTGTCCTATTGCCCAATTAACCTGGTAACCCGTATGTCTTTGGAATGTGGGAGGAAACCAGAGCACCCGGAGGAAATCCATGTCGCCATGTGGTGAACGTGCAAACTCCTTACAAACAGCGGTGGGAATTGAACCCTGGTCAGTGGTGATGTAGGGCGATGCAAGGCAATGCACTAACCACTGCACTACTGTGCTGCCCTTAAAGTACACAGGTGGATAATTGCTGTTGCCAGTGAGAGATATATGAGAAGGTGGGTTCGTTTTGGGTTATGGGCCCAGCATGCTTTTGCTGCATCACTGTGCCACTAAATCTTGTCTGTGGACATTTCCTGAAGAATATAGCTGATGATGGTATTTACTGATTATATACCAGTACAAAGCAAATGTCTGAGGCACATACTGTATATGTAGCTAGGATGCCTAAGACTTTTGCACAGTACTGTCTTTGTCAACGAAGAGTGCAAGTTTGTAAATATGGCAGGAGCAAAGGATGTTGGGAATGGTGAGGATGGGGCACCACAGGATGGGTGTCGGACAGGTGGCAGAGAAGGAGTGCCAGGAGTGGGGGAGTGGTACAGATGCAAACAGAGCCAACCCTGAGAAACCAGGCAAGGTCATTTGAATTCAAACAATTCGTTTATTGATCAATACAGAATGTCTCGCTGGTGCTTCCTGCTCCCTCCCCTCTCCCTTCCCCTTTCTCCCCAACCATAATTCCCCTTTCCCTGCCCCCTTCCCACTCTCAGTCCACAATAGACAGCCATATCAGAATCAGGCTTTTCATTATTCATGTATGTCATCAAGTTTGTTTTTTTTTGTGCCAGCAGTACATTATAATACATAAAATTACGACAGTACTGTGCAAAAGTCTCAGGCACCCTGGCTATATAAATGTGCCTAATATATATAGGCTGATTACTGTATGGAACTCTGTCTTGTTATGTATCCAAAGAATACACAGGCATTTTATTTATCAATGCTGTTTATGATTTGTGAAGTATGCTACCTTTACAATAGGGTGCTAAGTTCAGAGCTAACATACAAGCAATGCTACAAACAAAAGGTATTTTATTGGAAAAATGATCATAAGTCGGCATAGTAAGAGCAATAAAAAATGCTGGGGGAAATCAGCAGGTCGGGATAGTCCAGGTGAACCAGTCTAACTTCACAGAAAAGATCTCTAAATTTCCACTTCCCTCTACAGATTCTGCCTGACTTGCCCTGTTCTTTCAGCGGATTGTTCACTTTGCTCTGGATTCCAGCATGACTTGAACTCATTTGCTTATTATGATTTGGAAGGTGGCCTTTCAGCCCACTGAGTTTCAGCTAAGCCTCAACAAAGCCCCTCAGTCCTACTGTGCACCTCACCTTCCTCAATTACACTTGTGTATGGTGTTCCCTCTGAGGTGTGCGCACGCACAAAGGAATTTAAACTGCACGCAGAACATTGTCACGATCGTATACAATCGCATTTCCTTTTCCAGTTTCTGATGCAGATGGTGTTGACAATGTGGAGCTTGCGATGATTTGTCTGCATATTTTAGAACTGGCTTATTTATACAGTTTTTATTGAAGAAATTATTCAGTGCACACATGTTGTTGTCACCGGGCAAACAAATTGCACAGCATAAGATTTTTGCGCACACTGGTCATTATAAATCAGAGGGAACATTGCCTGTGTACCCAATGATCTTGCACGTGATCGATGGGCATAGATATCCATCCAACCACACTAGGGCTAGTTTACGGTTGCTATTAAACTCTTAGCATGTCTTAGGATTATAGAAGGAAACTGGAGCAGCCAGAGTTGCTGCTGCACAGTACCTACAACCTTAATCTGATCCTGATCTCAGGTGCTGTCGATGCGGAGTTTCCCTGCAATCCGATTCCGCATCGACAGCACTTGACATCGGGATCAGATGAAGGTTGTAGGTACTGTGCTGTAGCAACATAACCATTGTGCCATTTTGATAACTCGTTGCATGACCTCTATGCAAATAAGGACCAGGCAAATATTTTCACTGTCAAATCCAGTCGTGGCAATATCCATGCTAATTTCTTAGAAGTATTTTTGGAAGAGGCCTTTGAAAGGAAGCTCTCCAAGTACGCAGGACTGGTCAGCAACTGTCAGCAGGCTGGATGGAGAGCGAGGTGTCTCCCGGTGGAGGTTGGTTGTAGGGGATTCGTAGCCCATTCTTTAGTTAGAGCCTTCAGCAATTTGGGCATCGAGGGAGAGAGGAAGAGGATAGCCATCTGCAGTACCACCGATGTGGCAGAGAGGGCCTCAAGATGGCTGTGACTCAAAAGAGGGGAGCCATGGAGTCATAAGTAGCTAGCCATCTGGACACAAGCTGGGGTCTGATCAGCCCCGGCTGGGTCACCTGGAGAAGCATCAATAGATGTATGTACACTACTGACTGCAGTATTCAATAGTGTTTGGGAGATGCTTGGAGAGGTAAAATTAGTTTTCTTGAAGAAGTGTTTGCTTTTTGAATCAGCAAATTTGCAGATGATATCAAGCTTGAGGGCATTGTGGACAGCAAAGAAGACTATCAAAGCTTGCAGCAAGATCTAGACCAGCTGGAAAATGGGTTGAAAGATAGCAAATGGAATTTAATGCAAACATGTGTGAGGTGTTGCACTTCTGGAGGACAACCCAGGGTAGAACTTACATAGTGAGCAGTACAGCACTGACAAGTGTGGTAGAGGAAGGATCTAGAAATACAGATCCATAATTTCTTGAAAGTGGCATCACAGGTAGATAGGGTTGTAAAGAAAGGTTTTGGCATACTGGCCTTCATAAATTATTCTATAGAGTGCAGGAGTTAAGATGTTATGTTGAAGTTGTAAAAGATGTTCGTGAGGCCTAAATTGGAGCATTGTGTGCAGACCTGTTCACCTATCTACAGGAAAGATATCAAAAAGATTGAAAGAGTTGAGAGAAAATTTACAAGCATGATGCCGGGACTTGAGTTATATAGACAGGCTGCATAGGTTAGAACTTTATTCCCTAGAGGGTAAGAGAATGAGGGGAGACTTGATAGAAGTATATAAAATTATGATGAGTGTAGATAGGGTAAGTACCAGCAACTGTTTTCCACTGAGGTTGGGTGAGACCTACAGGTCATGGGTTAAGAGTGAAGTGTGAAATGTTGAAGAGGAGTATGAGGGAGAACTTCATCACCGAGAGGGTGTTGAGGGTATGAAATGAGCTACCAGCAGAAGTGGTGGATTCATTTTCAATTTAAACATTTAAGAGAAATTTGCATAGGTATTTGAATGGGAAGGGTTTGAAAGGATATGGTGCAGTTGCAGATCAGCTCAGAGTGGACTAGATGGGCCAAAAAAGCCTATTTCTGTTCTGTATAACTCCATGACTATGGCATTCTTGGATCTTGCTGGGCAAATTGTTATCATTTCTCGCTAATGACCTTTGCGGAAGAAAACTTAGTTCCAAGTACCTTATGAACGTCCTAGTTCTGTTCAGGGAGCAATCAAGGGTTAGCTCCCTGCTTTCACCTTACTGTTTTCCACAAAAAAATTAAGAATAACTGAGAGCTTACTGAAAGCACAAGTACAGGATGTGTAAAGACCTGTCCGCACCTCGCTGGAATTTATAACACTGACGGTTTTACAAAAGGGTGTTTGTCTCCTGCATCTCAGTTGACAGTGTAATCACACAGGTACAGTTGCTGGAGTATTTTCACTTCACTGTTACTGGTTGAAACCTGGTCAACATGGTCATTTAGTTGTAAGGTAATATCTGAACACAGTGAAGCTCTGTGTCTGTCTGATTATGAGGCGGCACGGTAGCATAGTGGGTAGCAGAATGCCTTATTGTACCGGGAACCTGGGTTCAATTCCCACCACTGCCTGCAAGGAATTTGTACATTCTGCCCGTTATCTGGGTGCTTTGGTTTTCTCCTACATTCCAAAGATGTACCGGTTAGTAGGTTAATTGGTCATTGTAAATTGTACCGTGATAAGACTAGGGTTAAGTTGGGGATTGCTGAGAGGTGTGGCTGATTGGGCCAGAAGAACCTAATTAAATTAAATAAATAAACAGTAGATGGGTGAGGTGAGAGCAAATTCAACATCAAAAGAATTACTTAATTATGTTGTGAAGTTTATTGTTTTGCTGCAGCAGCACAATGCAGAACCTTAAGTTAAAAACTAAATTCATACTGCAAAAAGAACTGAGGCTCATTGTCCATTCATCAAATTCTGACAGCTGAGGGGAAGAGCCTGTTCCTAAAATGTTGAGTGTGTGACCTCGGACTCCTGGACCTCTTCCCTGATAGTAGTGATCAGAAGAAGGCCTGTCGTGGGTGGTGAGGGCCATTCATGGTGGAACCTGCCTTGTTAACTGCTTGGACCATTCAGAGATCTCATGGCAGGGGGGAAGAAGCTAGTCCTAAAATTGCTGAGTGTGGGCATTGAGGATATAGAGGATTCGTGGCATTTCATGGGTGCATAAAACTCCACTGTCATCACATGAACCTAACTCCTTCGTTCAGCAAAGTCGGCAAGATACTTGACAGTCAGCTAAAGTTCTGGATCATTGATCCAGAGAAAAATCTGACCCAAGATGATAGCCTGGAATTTTAGATTCAAGTAATTAAAAAAATCTGGAATTTCAAAAGAAAATTCATTTCATTTACAATAATCATGAAAGGATCTGTGTTTTCATAACTGTATACTTTCTTCAGGTGAGAAAATCTGCCATATCTATTTATTTATTTTATTTAGAGATACAATGCAGTAACTAGTCCTTCTGGCCTAATGAACCCTATTATACCCATGTGACTAATTAACCAACTGACCCGTATGTCTTTGGAATGTGGGAGGGAACAGAAGCATACGGAAGGAACTCATGCAGTCACAGGAAGTACGTACAAAATCCTTACAGAAAGCAGCGTGAATTGAACCCGAGTTGCTGCTGCTGTAAAGCGATACGCTAATCATTATGATACCGCCATGTCACAACTAATCAACCTGCCTTAGTCTATTCCTAAGGAAGAGATTGGCTTATAATTACTTCTTAGTTCAGGAACAATTGGAGATGGACAATAAAATCTGCCACCATCAAAGATAACTACATGCTTCGGATGATCCTTTGCGTGAGTATCTAGGAAAATGAGGAAGGTGCAGGATAGATGCATTCCAAAAATGAAGAAATAATCAAATGGCAAAATAGTACAACTGTGGCTGATGAGGGAAGTCAAAGCTAACGTAAAAGCAAAAGAGAGTGCATACAACAAAGCAAAACTTAGTGGGAAGATAGAGGGTGGGAAACTTTTAAAAACCTACAGAGAGCATCTAATAGAATCATTAGGAGGGAAAAGATGAAATATGAAAGCAAGCTAGCAAGCAATATCAAACCTGATAGTAAAAGCTTTTACAAGTATGTAAAAAATATAAGAGAGATTAGAGTGGATAAAGGACCACTAGAAAATGCCGCCGGAGAAATAACAACGGGGGACAAGGAGATGGCAGATGAACTAAATGAGTATTTTGCATCAGTCTTCATTGTGAAAAACACTTGCCAGATGTTGAAGGGTGTGAGGGAAGAGAAGTGAGTGCAGCTAATATTACAAGGGGGAAGGTGCTCAAAAAGCTGAAAGATGTAGGGTTACATAAGTCATCCAGCCCAAATGAACTGCACCCTAGGATTCTGAAAGAGGTAGCAGTACAGATTGTGGAGGCATTAGTTGTAATCTTTCAAAAATCATTGGACTCTGGCATGGTGCCAGAGGACTGGAAAATTGTAAAAGTCAGGTAGGCTGCAGAAGGACTTATACAGATTAGGAGAATGGACAAGAAACTGGTGAATGAAATACAAAGTTGGAAAATGAATGGTCATGCTCTTTGGTGGGTAGGATTAAATGTGTGCACTACTTTCTAAATGGGGAGAAATTCCAAAAACCTGAGAGGCAAAGGGACTTGAGAGCCCTTGTGCAGACCACCCTAAAAATTAACTTGCAGGTAGAGATCGTGGTGAGGAAGGCAAATGCAACGTTAGCATTCATTTCAAGAGATCTAGAATGCAAGAGCAAGGATGTGATGCTCAAGTTTTATAAGGCATGGGTGTGGCCTCACCTTGAGTATTGTGAACAGTTGTGGACTCTTCATCTAAGAAAAGATGTGCTGGCATTGGAGAGAGTTCAGAGGAGGTTCACAAGGATGATTCTGGTCATCATATGAGGAACGTTTGATAACTCTGGGTCTGAACTCGCTGGAATTTAGAAGGATGAGGGGAGGATCTCATTGAAACCTTTTGAACGTTGAAAGCCCTAGACAGAGTAGATGTGGAAAGGATATTTCCCATGGTAAGGCAGTCTAGGACAAGGGGGCACATTCTCAGGATAGACGGGGTCCATTTAAATAGAGAAGCAGAGAAATTTCTTTAACCAGAGAGTGGTGAATTTGTGGAATTTGTTACCACAGGCATCTGTGGAGGACATGTCATTGGGTGTATTTAATGCAGAGCTTGATAGGTTCTTGATTGGACATGGGATCAAAGGTTACAGGGAAACGACCAGAGAAGCTGAGTTGAGGAGGGGAAAAAAGGATCAGCAATGATTGAATGACGGAGCAGACTCGAGGGGCCAAATGGCCTAATTCTGCTCTTATGCCTTATGATCTAATGGTCTTATCGACCGAGTTCATTATTCACAAAGGGCCTGGATACAGGTACAAACTCAAGAAATTCTAAACATGCTGGAAATCCGGAGTAACACACGCAAAATGCTGGAAGAACTCAGCATCCATGGAAAGGAATAACAAGTTGACGTTTCAGGCCAAGACCTTACCAGAGATTCTGGTACAACCTGAATAGGCATGCCATCAGGCTCATACAGAACTTCTAACCCTCCATTATAAGACAATTGAATGGTCACTTCGTTACTATGATGGGCACTTGACCTCCCAATCTATCTCGTTATGACATTACGCTTTATTGTTTGCCTGCACTGCACTTTCTCTGGAACTGATGCTTTATTCTATATTCTGTTAGTCATTGTATTATTTATTTGTTGACTGATTTATTTATTTGGAGGTAGAGGCATTGATCATGTGGATAGTCAAAGGCTTTTCCCCAGGACTGAAATGGCTAGCACGAGAGGGCATCGTCTTAAGGTGCTTGGAAGTAGGTACAGTGGAGACATCAGGGGTAAGTTTTTTACTCAGAGAGTGGAGAGTGCGTGGAATGGGCTGCCGAAGGCGGTGGTGGTGGCGGAAATGATAGGGTCTTTTAAGAGACTTCTGGATAGGTACATGGAGCTTAGAAAAATAAAGGGCTATGGGTAAGCCTAGGTAGTTCTAAGGTAAGGACATGTTCGGCACAGCTTTGTGGGCCGAAGGGCCAGTATTGTGCTGCAGGTTTTCTATGTTTCTATGTTTCTAGAGCATTGTAACAGGACCTTCTGACCCAATAAGCCCATGCTGCTCAATTTCATGTGTCCAATTAACGTTTTGGACATCTTTGACATGCAGGTGGAAACTGGATCTCCTGGAGGAAACTGACACGATCACAGGAAGAATGTACAAACTCCTTACAGACAGTGGTGGGAATTGAACCCCTTTCACTGCGGCTGTAATGCGTTACATTAGCTGCTACACTACAATCCTAACTGCCCACCTACTGTGCTGTCTGATTGTTTTCCCTTCATATACTCGTGTAATGAAATGATTTGTATGGAAAGCATGCAAAAAGAAAGTTTTGCACTGTACTTCAGTACTTGTGACAATAATAAACCAACTTACCAATTTAATTAAGGAAGTTCATACAAGGTTAGTGGTTATTTCTGGCGAATTGAATACAGATGTAGAGACGTTTCACTTTAAATTATATAGGAGGTCATCAGGCACTATTGCATCGGTCTTCTTACCCCTTACTTAAGGAAGATTATTACATTGGAAGCAGTCCAGAGAAGTTTGACTAGAATGATATCTGGAATGTGTGGGTTGTTTTATCAGAAAAAGTTGGCTACAATTGGTATTTGCGGGAATTTAGAAAAGTCAGAGGGATTTAACTGAAACATATAAGATTATGTTGGATCTTATAAATATGTAGAGGGGACTTCCTCTTGAGGGCAAATCCTGAAATAAGGGTCACTGTTCAAAAATAAGTCATCATTCATTTAAGACAGATGAGATTTTTTTCTATCTCTCTCAGAGGATTCTGAGTCTTTGGAACTCTCTTCCTCAAAGGGAAATGAAAGTAGTATCTATGAATATTTTTAAGGCAGATTTATATAAAATTCTTGATTAACAAGGGAGTGAAAGGTTTTCTGCAAAGATAGACTGCAAAGTGGAATCGAGATTAGAATCAAATCAAGCTTGAAGTTGTTGAATGGCGAGGCAGGTTTGAGGAGCTGAAAATCTGATTGGAAAAAGCTGCAGAGAGTTGCAGACTCCCTCATGGGCATTAGCCTGCTCAGCATCAAGGTCATCTTCAAAAGGAGATGCCCCCAAAAAGGCGACATCCGTCATTAAGGACCAACAACACCCAGGACATGCCCAGCTACTTCCGCTGCTGTTTCAAGGTTTGACATGTTGTGTGCTCAGAAGTGCTTTGAACATGAACTTTGAAGTCCTTACAGAAAGCATCAGAACTGAATTCCAAACTCCAAACTCCAGGAACGAATGGGTTAACATATGAGGAGCATTTGATGGCTCTAAGCCTGTACTTGTTGGAGTTTCAAGAAGATGGGGGGGGGATCTCTTTGAGACTGATTGAATACTAAAAGGCCTATAGTGGGGGAGTCGAGAAACAGAGGGCAGAGCCTCAGAATAAAAGGATTTCCCTTTAAAACAGAAATGAGGAGCCATTTCTTTCACTGGAGCATGGTCAATCTGTAGAATTCATTGCTCCTGACAGATAAGGAGGCCAAATCATTGAGTATATTTAAAGCAGAGGATGATTGTTTCTTAATTAGTAAGGGTGTGAAATGTTATGGGGAAATGGGGTTGAGAAGGAAAATAAATCAGCCATGATGGAATGGCAGAGTAGATTCGATGGGCGAATGGCCTAATTCTGCACTTATGCATGATGTTGTTATGGTCTTTCCTCCCACATAAAATCACTCTGTCCCTTCCTTTCCACATAAACCTTTCCTCCCAGGTATAATCCTATGTCTTACAGTTTTATGGTCTTCCACTTTTCTGCCTGCCTGGATCAGGTCACATTTGGGTTGTGTTGCTTTCTTTGTAGCTTGGCGGCCATGATAAGACTTACAGATTAGCCTTGTTTATCACTCATGTTGCACGTTGAATACAGGAACGCTGAACAGTACAAGGAATGCATGTTTTCCTCAGTCCACAGACTTGCTTCAGCAACTTACAACATAAACTGCTTTAGTTATCTGGTTAATAACGCAAAGCCTGTGTATTTGCTAAACTACCTGACAGAGCCTTTCTTACTGTGATTAGCTTGTTTGCAAAGGACTTTTGCACACCAAAGTCCAGAAAAAATGCTTTGCAATCTCCAGTTCCAGAGAAGATAAAATACTTGGGAGTGTTAAAATGGAGTTTTGCAGCAGAATTGATAAATAACTATAAGACCATAAGACATACTAAGAGGAGAATTGGTCCATTTGGCCCATCAGGTCTGCTCCCATCATGCTGATTTATTATACGACATTACCTCACTACTTTTTTTTTCTACACGATTTATTTTAACTTAACTATTTATCCTTACTGTAACTCAGTTTTTTTTTCTTCTATTGCATTGCGCTGCTGCTGTAAAGTTTTCAAATTTCACAATATATGCCGGTGATATTAAACCTCATTCCAATTTTGATTTTCTCCACCCCATTCTCCTGACCTTTCCTCATAATCTTTGACACCCTGACAAGTCAAGAACTTATCAACGCCTGCTTTAAGTAGATCCAGTACTTTGGCCTCCAAAGCCACCCGTGGCAACAAATTCCACAGATTCACCACCTTCTTGCTAAAGAAATTCCTCCTCATCTCTGTTCTAAAGGGACGTCCTTGTCCTTGACCTATAATGTGCTGGGGGATTTCAGCAAGTCAGGCAGCATCTATGAAGGGAAATAGACAGTCGCCATTTCGAGCCGAGACCGTTCATCAGGACTGTTTCTACATCGGAAATGCCGCCTCTTATTTCCCTCCACAGATGCTGCCTGACTTGCTGAGTTCCTTAGTATCTTTGTCTATGTTGCTCACGATTTGCTGCATCTGCAGAATCCCTTGTGTTGACAGACGGCCCACAGCTTGAAGAGAATTTCTGTCAGGTGTTAGCAAGCTTTTCTATATATGCCAACTAGTGGAGTGGTGCTGCAGCAACAACCTTGCACTCAATGTCAGTAAGACGAAAGAGCTGATTGTGGACTTCAGGAAGGGTAAGACGAAGGAACACATACCAATCCTCATAGAGGGATCAGAAGTGGAGAGAGTGAGCAGTTTCAAGTTCCTGGGTGTCAAGATCTCTGAGGACCTAACCTGGTCCCAGCATATTGTTGCAGCTGTAAAGAAGGCAAGACAGCGACTCTACTTCATTAGGAGTTTGAAGAGATTTGGTATGTCAACAAAAACACTCAAAAACTTCTATAGCTGTACCATGGAGAGCATTCAGACAGGCTGCATCACTCTCTGGTATGGAGGGGCTACTGCACAGGAACGAAAGAAGCTACAGAAGGTTGGAAATTTAATCGGCTCCATCTTGGGTACTAGCCTACAAAGTACTCAGGAGATCTTCAAGCAGCAGTGTGTCAGAAAGGCAGTATCCATTATTAAGGACCCCCAGCATCCAGGGCATGCCTTTTTCTCACTGTTACCATCAGGGAGGAGGTACAGAAGCCTGAAGGCACACACTCAGCAATTCAGGAACAGCTTCTTCCCCTCTGCCATCCGATTCCTAAATGGACATTGAACCCTTGAACAATACCTCACATTTTTAATATATATTATTTCTGTTTTTTGCACGATTTAAAATCTATTCAATACACGAATACTGTAATTTATTTATCTATTATTACATTATTTTGTTTTCTTCTATACTGCATTGAACTTCTGCTGCTAAGTTAACAAATTCCATGAATCATGCCGGTGATAATAAACCTGATTCTGATTCTGATCCTGATGTAGCTAGGGTGCTTAAGACTTTTGCACAGTACGCTAGTAATTCTATGCATTGCACTGTACTGCTGTTGCAAAACAAAAAAAATGACATAGGTGAGTGATGGTAGACCTGATTCTGATATGAGAGTGGGGAAGGGGCAGGGGAGGGGAGTCATGGTTGGGAGAAGAGGAAAGGAGAGAGGAGGGAGCAGGAAGCACCGAGAGGCATTCTGTAATGATCAATAAACCAGTTGTTTGGAATCAAATGACTTTGCCTGCTGTCTGAGAACTAGGTGTGTCTGCAACCGTGACAACTCTCACCCCTAGCACTCCTTCTCTGCCTCCTGTCCCAAGTTGGTCCCACAGGCCTCCACTCCTGCCATTCCCAACATACTTTTTCTCCCACCAGATTTACAAACTCGCTCTCCAATCCACGTTGACAAATACAGCATGGTGCAAAAATCTTAGGTATCCTAGCTATATATGTACTCTCTGTGCCTAAGACTTTTTGAACAGTACTGTATGATGTGACACGTGCTGTTTTGCAGCAGAAGAACAGTGTAACAATATATAAAACTAGTATAGTCACTAAATAAATAGTGTGAAATAATGGGGCAATATTTATCCATTCTGGCACAATTTTGAAATCTGAATGTGGAGGGGAAGAAGCTGCTCCAGGGTCATTGAAAGTGGGTCTTCCATCTCCCTGGCCTCCTCCATGAGGGCAGAAAATATAAACAGGAACAGAAAATTGACAAGGATCTTGCTGGTCTGGAGCACCTGATTTATAAGGAAAGATTGAATAGGTTAGGACTTTATTCCGAAGAATGTGGAAGATTGAGAGGAGATTTGATACAGGTATACAAAATTATGAGCGGTATAGATAGGGTAAATGCAAGTAGGGTTTTTCCGTTGAGGTTGGATGAGACTATAATCAGAGGACATGGGTTAAAGGTGCATGCAAGCTCGATTTCATCATTTAAGCAAAGGTTGGATTGGTACATGGATGGTAGGGGTATGGAGTGCTATGGTACCAGTGCAAGTCAATGGGACTAGGCAGTTCAAATGGTTTTGGCATGGACTAGATGGGCCAAAGGGCCTGTTTCTGTGCCATACTTTTCTATGACTGTATTAGGCTCGAGGACAGCTTCTACCTTTGTGGAGAAGTAGGATACTGTGAACAAGAGAAAATCTGCAGATGCTGAAAATCCAAACAACGCACAGAAAAAGCTGGAGGAACTCAGCTTTTTCTCCAGTCCTGCCGAAGGGTCTCGGCCCGAAACGTCAACTGTAGTTTTTTCTATAGATGCTACCTGGCCTGCTGAGTTCCTCCAGCATTTTGTGTTTATCAGAAGGATATTGTGAGCAGTTTTGGACTTCATATTTAAGAAAGTACTTGTAGAGTACTTTGCGCAGTTTATGATCATGCTAAGAGTTTCAGGATTTACAAAGGTAGAGGGGAGAGCAGAGTCAGCAATAGCAGATAGGAATTCTCATACAAGAGGCAGGCCCAGGCTTGACAGTAAGGTCCCCTAGACAAATCGGTCTCTGAGCTCATATAATTTAAACTTGGCACTTGCCTGATACACAAGAGAGCTGCCTGTTAACACGGATCTATAACCCAGCAAGATGACTGACATTAAACACAGGAGATTCTGCAGGTGCTGGAAATCCAAGGCAACTCACACAAAATGCTGAAGGAACTCAGCAGGTCAGGCGGCATCTATGGAAATGAATAAATAGTCAACTTTTCAGGCCGAGACCCTTCTTCAGGAAGCACCGATCATTCATTTCCATAGATGCTGCCTGAACTGCTGAGCTCCTCCAGCACTATCTGTGCTTTGCTTAAGATGACAGACCTTCAGGGAGCTCCGGCAGTAAGGGAGGGAGCCTGTTATAGAAATAAGTGCTGACTTTTCTTTGTGGAAATACACAAATAAAAACCAAGCGTTATGGAGTCCTTCTGCATCCACCCCCGATCTACTACTATGATCTTAGAATAGCTGAAAAATCAGAGCGATTAATTATCATCAGTGAATCTTGCACAAATGCAGATAGCTTGTGCAGGCAACACCCAGTGTTGAGAGCTTTGAGAATCTTTATGTCACAAAGCAGGCCATTCGGTCCATTAAGTTTACTTGGTTCCACATACAACAGACCCACAGCCAGTCAGTCTTGCTCCCATATTCCACAACCAATGGACTCACTTCGAAGAACTCTACAACTCATGTTCTCAGGTTTGCTTATTTGTTTACTTATTATTTGTTCAGTTTGTTTTCTTTTGCACACTGGCTGTTAGACAGTACTTCTTTGTGTGTAGTTTTATTAATTGATTTTATTGTATTTCCCTGTTCTACTGTGAATGCCTGCAAGAAAATTAATGTCAAGGTAGTATATGGTGACACATAAATTTACTCTGAACTTTGAATATTCATTCCTCACACATATATACAGAATGATGTTACTGGCACTATTCCGACACCATGAAGGATCCCGCCCACCCTGCTCATGGACTGCTTGTCCCACTCCCTACGTAGCATCAACACCAGGACCACCAGACTCAAAAACAGTTACTTTCCCCAAGCAGTGAGTCTGATCAACACACCCACCCACGAACCTACCCCCTCCCCAGCACTGCTTTATCATTTCCTTATATACAGACACTCCCGTGCCTAGTGTCAGTTCTTTAAGTTTGTTATAGCTGGGAGTCATGGGTGGGATAAGTTTCCACTAACTATTAAGTGCTTCCAACGGCATGCGTCTCAAAGAGCCTCTGACAACCAGCTGCAACTCATGGCCTTTATGTGTGCCTTGGCTACTTAGCCCAGTGGAACTATTTCTACTGACAGGCGAAGGGGCAATGGTGGGTTTGTGGCACCTTAACACCAGTTGCTTTGGACAGATGAGGCTCATCAGCTGCAGTTGGCAGCTCATCTAGGAGAAGAAAAACTCTGACATCCAATGCATTGTGGCTCTACCCGCTTGTGGGGAAAGTTTTGGGAGTAAATCCTGAGGAAAAATCTGGAGCTGGAATACTTAAGGCAATCTGACTGGCAACTGCTGCATGGGCAACAACTTGCTCTAAATATTATACTGCCCTAGCTTACATACTGGCTTGTGTATCACATAGACAACTGGCACGCAACATCCATAGTCAACCCTAAACAATGGAGGGCCTCTCTGTGCCTAGCATCACTTTATGGACATACAATCAATCTTTGAATATAAGCTATCTTACGTATTTATATTTATTAACTTTTGAAAATTATTGTATTCTTTATCTTATTGTGAATATTTTTTGTGCTGCATCGGATCCAGAGTAACAACTCCCTCCACTGGCTGTAAGGAGTTTGTACGTTCTCCCCATAACCACGTGGGTTTTCTCTGGTGCTCCAGTTTCCTCCCACAATCCAAAGACCTTTGGTGGGTTAGTTGATCCTTGTAAATTGTCCCATGATTAGGCTGGGGGTGGAGGGTGGTTGCTGTGCCACATGGCTCGAAGGGCTGTAAGGGCCTACCCTGTGCTGTATCACAATAAATAAATAAATTTGTTCTCCTTTACTCAATCTTGAATCTCTGAAAACTCAAACACTTTTATTATTTCCATGTTGTCATTTGGTGTCCATTTGCTTCCTTTCTGGGGGGTTTGTCCAAGAACATGAAGAGATGTTGCATTTTATTTCGCCCGGAGCTAATCTCTTCTTAGCCATGGAGTCATACAGCACAGAAACTGATCTTTCAACCCACCGTGTCCATATCAACGATTGCACGCATCTATGCTAATCCCATTGACCTGCTTTAGGTCCAAAGCCTTTCATGGTTCAAGTGTTTATCCAGATGCCTCAATGCTTCTTAGCCAATGTTTCAGAAGGCTGTAATATGATGACGCGCTCTTATATCCTGTCACGCAGCCGGCGAGAGCAAGCACTCCACGTGCCAGCCTACTCGCAAGCACCATTCCTTTGCTAATAATCACACCATGACCCCAAGATATTTGTATTCTACGTGGTTGTTGTTGCAAATATTATTTTTGGCTCAGGGAGCAATGACATTACTCAAGCAAGATGGCTTGCATGTAGCTTGTGGTTAGGCGAACTACAATGGAGTTAATAGAGCTATATCGTTGTATTTCATGAAAAAAGGATGTGCAGTCAGTGCTCACTTTATTAGATACAAGAACAACTCATAAAGTGACCACTGATTGTATTTCTGTTTGTACATGGTCATCTGCTGATGTAGCCCATTCACTTCCTGGTTTGATATACTGTGTGTTCAGAGATGCTGCCCTGCACTGTTGTAACTCATGGTTATTTAAGATACTGCTGTCTTCTTGTCAGTTTGAACCAGACTGGTCATTCTCCTCTGAACTCTCTCATTAATAAGGCACTTTCACCCACAGAACTGCTACTCACTGGATGCTTTTTTAAAATTGTTTTTCACACCATCCTCTGTAAATTTGAGAGACTGTGCATGAAGATCCCAGGAAATCATCAGTTTCTCAGATACTCAAACCACTCCATCTGGCACCAACAATCATCCCACGGTCAAAGTCTCTTGATTCAAATTTCTTCCCTATTCGGATGTTTGGTCTGAACAATAACTGAACCTCTGGACCATGTCTGCATGCTTTTATGCATTGAGTTGCTGCCACATAATTGGCTGATTAGAAATTTGCATTAGCAAGCAAGTGTATGGTGTACCTAATAAAGTGGCCACTGAGTATATATCCTATCACATAGCTGATAAGAGCAAGCATACCACATGCTCACTACCATTCAGGGCCCCAGTCAGTCCTTCCAGGTGAGGGCTGGGGTGATATACTGCGTCCAGTGCTCCCGATGTGGCCTTCTATATATTGGCAAGACCCGATGCTGACTGGGAGATCGTTTCACTGAACACCTACGCTCTGTCCGCCAGAGAAAGCAGGATCTCCCAGTGGCCACACATTTTAATTCCACATCCCATTCCCATTCTGACATGTCTATCCACGGCCTCCTCTACTGTAAAGATGAAGCCACACTCAGGTTGGAGGAACAACACCTTTATTCCATCTGGGTAGCCTCCAACCTGATGGCGTGAACATTGGCTTCTCCAACTTCTGCTAATGCCGCACCTCCCCCTCGTACCCCATCTGTTATTTATTTATATGCACACATTCTTTCTCTCTCTCTCCTTTTTCTCCCACTGTCCCTCTGACTATATCCCTTGCTCATCCTTTGGGTTTTCTCCCCCTCCCCCTTTTCCTTCTCCCTGGGCCTCCTGTCCCATGATCCTCTCATATCCCTTTTGCCAATCACCTGTCCAGCTCTTGGCTCCATCCCCCCCCCCCCGTCTTCTCCTATCATTTTGGATCTCCCCCTCCCCCTCCCACTTTCAAATCTCTTACTCACTCTTCCTTCAGTTAGTCCTGACGAAGGGTCTCGGCCCGAAACGTCGACTGTACCTCTTCCTAGAGATGCTGCCTGGCCTGCTGCGTTCACCAGCAACTTTTATGTGTATACCACATGCTCGCCGCCTTTTATGAACTTTTCCTATGCTGATAAACATAATGACTCCAGATGGTTTTATTCTGCAACATTGTAGTTTTAAATATTATTTTTGGCTCAGGGAACAATTGTTATTACTCATGCAAGATTCCTTGTTTGTAGTCTATGGTTAGGCAAACTGCACTGGAGTTAATAGAGTTATACAATTGTACGCAATCGAGGAGAATGTATAGAGATTGCTCCTAAATCATTGGCAGAAATTCTCAGTATGTTCCATGCCATTTCTGGAGAAATCCCTCTACACTATGCATGCACGTTGCAAGCACACCTGGGGCATAATGATGCTTTCACCTGCTGCATGCCCAGTACCATTGTTCAGTGATATCTGGACCCCCAGTGTGGTTTATCCTCTCTGCTGAGTTCTGAAATTATAACAGAAATCATCGGGGATATGCTCAGAAGGCGAATGAAAAATCCCAAAAGGTATTTATAAACAGCCTGACTCACCAAGCAAGTGGGTTTGCACCAAAAGCCCTCCATCTAATAATGGAGGATGCACAGTAACATTGCTTTCAAATTCAGATAAACTGAATCTCCTCACCGAAACACAAATTAAAGCACCTTTCCTGTCAAAGTCTATTGTTTGTAGCTATGATACTGTGGTAGGACTCAAGTTAGTTGTACTCATGTTGTTAATGTGCCTTTAATTTATAATTTAGAGTTGCAGCACGGAACAGTCTTCTCTGTCCAAAGAGCCACACTGACCAGCAGCCTGCCTGTTTAACACTAGCCTAGTCGAAAGAGAGCTTGTAATGAATAATTAACTTACAAACTGTTATGTCTTTGGACTGTGGGAGGAAGCTGGTGCACCCACAGGAAGCCCATGCAGTTCATGGGTGGAACATTCAGATGGTGCTGGAATTGAACTCTAAACTCTGCAATGCCCCAAGCTGTATTAGCATAGCACTAACTGCTGCACTACTGTAGTGCTCTTTGTCCTCTCCATTTTCTCTCCTTACATTCGGTCCTTCCTTCTCTCCAGCCTTATTCATGTTCACTGTATTTCTCCCTCAATTTTCTCCTCCTTGCATTTTTCCTTCCCTCCTCTCTCCCAGTGATTAAAGATCAATTTTCAATGTAACTTTTATTGTCTAGGTACATACAGTCTATGTCAGCAAGTACTAACCTGAGATTCATTTTCTTGCAGGCATTCACAGGGACTAGAGGACCCGAGTCACAAGGGAAGTTTGAATAGGTTAGAACTTTATTCCTTGGAATGTGGAGGACTGAGGGGAGATTTGAAAGAGGTATACACAATTATGAGGATATAGATAGGGTGAATGCAAGCAGGTTATTTCCACTGAGGTTGGATGGGACTACAACTAGAGGTCACGGGTTAAAATTGAAAGGTGAAAAGTTTAAGAGAAACATGAAGGAAGCTTCTTCACTCAGATGATCGTGAGAATGTGGAACAAGCTCTTAACACAAGTGGAGCATGCAAGGTTGATTTCAATGTTTAAGAGGAGCTTGAATAAGTACATGGATGGTAGGGGTATGGAGAGCTATGGTCCCGGTGTTGTGGTATGGGAATAGGCAGTTTTGGTGGTTTGGCACAGATTAGATGGGCTGAAGGGCCTGTTTCTGTGCTGTATTTTTCTATGAGACCTTATGACTCTAACAATGAAATACAATGGAATCAATGAAAAACTACGTACACAGACTGACAAGCCACCAATATGCTAAAGAAAACGAACTTTGAAAATACAAAAAAAATAATACTGAGAACATGAGTTGTAGAGTCCTTGAAAGTGAGGCCATAGGTTGTGTTCAGTGATCAGTTCAGTGTTGTGGTGGGTGAAGATTTCCATGCTGGTTCGCCCCCTGCCTCCTTTTCCCCTTTCCTCTTTCCTTGCTGCATTCTTTCTTTTGTTTTCCCAGAGCACCCTTATCTTTGGAAATCTTGTCTGCCCACCTTTGTTATGGGGGCCTGCAGGTCTCAGTTCCTTTGTGCTTTTCAATACTCTTATTATGGCTTTGCACTTTGGTAGGTTAGTTTGAATTTCCCACCTGCCCGGCTATTCTTTTGAACTGGCTGATAGTCTCTCAAAGTGCTCCCCTACTGTTTCACACACAAACACTTGAAGGATTAATGGCCTTTCTGACCTTTGTAGCACAGTTACTGTCACATAGTGCAATTATTCACTGAGCCATCTCTCAGGATTGTATCTTTACACTGCACAGACTAGTGTAACTGTGGCTAATCAGAATGTCAAGTGGTTTACTAGCCCCCATAACGACATTATGGATTAATATATTCTGCCTTTATTGCCAATGCAAGATTTACTACCAAATGTTCCGGTTGAAAATCAGATACAGTATCTAACCTTACCTTCAGTATTGTATCCACAAAATTAGACATGTTATGGAAAATCTGTAATGTTCAAACTGGAGTCACAGTTCTTAGTAAAGCTTAGATCATAAGATATAAGAGCAGAATTAGGCCATTTGGCCCATCGAGTCTGCTCTTCCATTTCATCATGGCAATCCATTTCTCTTTCAGCCCCAATCTTCTGTTTTCTCACTGTACCCCTTCATTCCCGACTAAATCAAGAATATATCAACTTATGCCTTAAATATACCCAAAGACATGGCCTCCACAGTAGCCCGTGGCAACAAATTCTGCAAATTCACTATCCTCTGATGGAAGAAATTCTTCCTCATTTCTATTCTGAATGGACATTACTCTATTCCAAGGCTGTGTCCTCTTATCTTAGACTCCCCCACTGTAGGTCACATCCTCTCCTCATCTACTCTTCAACATTCAATGAGATCTCCCCTCATTCTTCTGAATTCCAATGAGTACAGGCCCAAAGCCATCAAACACTTATCGTATGATCAGCCTTTCAATTCTTGAATCACCTTTGGACCCCCTCCAGTGTCAACACATCCTTTCTTCGATAAGTGGCCTGAAACTGCTCACAATACTCGAAGAACACAAACAACAGGAATTCTGCAGATGCTGGAAATTCAAGCAACACACATCAAAGTTGCTGGTGAACGCAGCAGGCCAGGCAGCATCTCTAGGAAGAGGTACAGTCGACGTTTCAGGCTGAGACCCTTCGTCAGGATTAACTGAAGGAAGAGTTAGTAAGAGATTTGAAAGTGGGAGGGGGAGGGGGAGATCCAAAATGATAGGAGAAGATAAATGTGAAGTTATCCACTTTGGTGGCAAAACTAGGAAAACAGATTATTATCTGAATGGTGGCCGATTAGGAAAAGGGGAGGTGCAACAAGACCTGGGTGTCATTATACACCAGTCATTGAAAGTGGGCATGCAGGTACAGCAGGCGGTGAAAAAGGCGAATGGTATGCTGGCATTTATAGCGAGAGGATTCGAGTACAGGAGCAGGGAGGTACTACTGCAGTTGTACAAGGCCTTGGTGAGACCACACCTGGAGTATTGTGCGCAGTTTTGGTCCCCTAATCTGAGGAAAGACATCCTTGCCATAGAGGGAGTACAAAGAAGGTTCACCAGATTGATTCCTGGGATGGCAGGACTTTCATATGAAGAAAGACAGGATGAACTGGGCTTGTACTCGTTGGAATTTAGAAGATTGAGGGGGGATCTGATTGAAACGTATAAAATCCTAAAGGGATTGGACAGGCTAGATGCAGGAAGATTGTTCCGGATGTTGGGGAAGTCCAGAATGAGGGGCCACAGTTTGAGGATAGAGGGGAAGCCTTTTAGGACCGAGATTAGGAAAAACTTCTTCACACAGAGTGGTGAATCTGTGGAATTCTCTGCCACAGGAAACAGTTGAGGCCAGTTCATTGGCTGTGTTTAAGAGGGAGTTAGATATGGCCCGTGTGGCTACGGGGGTCAGGGGGTATGGAGGGAAGGCTGGGGCGGGGTTCTGAGTTGGATGATCAGCCATGATCATAATAAATGGCGGTGCAGGCTCGAAGGGCCGAATGGCCTACTTCTGCACCTATTTTCTATGTTTCTAAGACAGGAGGGGGAGGGATGGAGCCAAGAGCTGGTCAGGTGATTGGCAAAGGGGATATGAGAGGATCATGGGACAGGAGGTCCGGGGAGAAAGACGGTGGGGGGGAACCAGAGGATGGGCAAGGGATATAGTCAGAGTGACAGAGGGAGAAAAAGGAGAGTGAGAGAAAGAATGTGTGTATATAAATGAATAACGGATGGGGTACGAGGGGGAGGTGGGGCATTAGCGGAAGTTAGAGAAGTCGATGTTCATGATCTGGTCCGACAGTTACGTGCTGGGTGGCACCTAATGAATTAGCATGTTTACTTTGGCTTTTTTCTTAAAGATGTGCTGTGTGTCTCCCGGCTACCGCTGCATTCTCCGCGAATCGGTATCTGTCCGCAGCCTGAGGGTTGGGGTGGTGGGACACTGGGGTGTCATCTGTTTCCATTAGAGCAGGCAGCTCATCTTCTCCTATGACTGCCCGCCTCGATATCAAAGGTCGAGGTTCATCGTCTGCTGTGGCTGATGGGAAAGGCTTGCTTGACTGCTGAGCCTCGCGCATATTTTTATCATACAGTTCTTTGTAAGGACTCAAAACATCCTGCAAATATCACCTAAACCTACGTACCATTTCAAAATTAAAGTCATACTTTATCATTGCAGCGAAAATCTCACGCAGTTGCTTTGCATTCAGTTCGCTACTGCATTTGGTTTCAATTGTTATCCTTTCCTCTTTCAATTGCTTCAGCTCTTCATCTATCAGTTCTTGGTCATGCAATGCCAAAACTTCTTCAACATCATCTTCGTCAGCTTCCACAAGCCAAAATCACTTTTTCCTTACTTCATTCACCACGATCGAAACACTTAATTATGTCTAGTTTTACACTAAGTGTGACATACTTACGAGCTCTTTTAGGCTTTTCCCATACCTTAGAACTCATCTTGCTAATGGCTGCTCACAGGCACGTGTTTAAGCAATGCTGGCGAGAATGCCGTTCCGAATCCGGGGGAAACCGGCTGCTCGGGGCTCGCTCTGATTTTTATCGTGCACTGCTTTTTTTTCGTGCGCTGATTTTTTTCGTAACAGTGAAAACACCTTCTGTTAGCAAAAACAGGGTACTAATGTAGGTCTTTTGTAACAGTGAGGTTTCGTAAAGCGAACTTTCAAAAAGGGGGGACACCTGTATGTGTCCATGTACGTGTGAATCTGAATCTGAGGTCAAGAGAAGGTAAATGGCCAGAAGGAAAGGAAGAGCTAGAAATGGGAGAAGGGGTCATCAGATGGGGGAAATGGTCTCCGTGTCAAATAATAGAGGCAGTGATGCTGAGCTCAACAGCGTGATCAGCCCAGAATTATCTACGCTGTTACAGTATCATGGAAATCATTTATTTCCACCAAACGTTTGCCTCCTCCGTTGTAGCAAGTTGGGTTCTTCCATCGTTTGCTACTCCAGCATTCATGGATGTGCTTTTAGTTACTTCATTAAATGGGGACGAGTAGTGATGTTAGTCTCCTCAGCAAATCCTACTTCCTGATAGAAATGAAAGCAAAACATCATTGTGTTTTCTTTTATACTTCAACTTGCAATAAAAGTCATGTTTTTATCAATGGGACTGGAGATACTGGACAAGTCAAGTCGATATAGACAACTTATAATGGTTTATTGTACTTGAATTGTTTGTTCTACATAAATATCCCCAGAGACTATCTACTTGTATTCTTTCCGAATGATAAAGGAACCTTTAAAAATTCAGTAAACTGAGATGAACTTTTATTATTTTGAACTTCTGAACTGTTGCTTAGAACACATAAAATAAAGCCTCTTTAGTTTGCATGAAAATGGTTGTCAGTTGTGTGCAATTTGCTTTTGAGTTAAAGGAATTAATTCCATTATTACAGATTGATCATTTTGGTTTTAAAGTTTAAACTATGCCATAAACGTCCGTTAATCAATCAAATCCTTTGTACAACACTAGTTTCCAGGAGCACTTTTCTCGTCACACCTTGACAATACCCCTAATTGTTTCAGAGAAATTTACTACCCGAAGATAAAATGATTGTTAGTATGACAGGAAGATTCCGTGGGTGTCACAAAGAGCAGGTACCCACAGAAACGTGTGGAGATATAGAAATTTTTCATCTCAATATAGCAACACAAAGTGTGAAATTATTTAGCTGTTCGGCATCTTGATTATAAAGAAGCAAAGTAACCTGTCAATAATTTTGACTATTTATCCCATATCTTGAGAGGCAGTATAAACTAGCCAGCAGTGCTTTGTCATGAGAAAAAAAAGTGGAGTATCTCTATCCAGCATTTGCAAATTTCCTCTTGAGAATTAGTCTTATCACCCAGTGTAGCAATAGGCCGACTAGTTATACTAGAAAACATTCACATTTTCATGAAGAGCAAAGAATAGGAGGTTTCCCTCCTATCAGATTCCTTCCTTTCTGGGGCTTGACCTTCACCTATCAGCTTCCAACTAACATCAGCTTTCCCTTTCCCTACCTTTTTCATTCTGGCATCTTCCCCCTCCTTCTCAGTCCTAAAGAAGTGTCTTAGCATGATTTTTTGCTCACTTCCATGGATGCTGCCTGACCTGTTGAGTTCCTCCAGCATCTTGCATGTTGCTTTGGTCTCAATAGAGAATATCTGTGCATGAAGGCTGAACCAAGGGCAGCCTTCACATGGTCCTTGACAGATCAGGGTCAGGGTCACTTCACTGCTGAGGCTTCTTTCCTGTGGCTCTCCTGGTTCTCAACAAAACTCTCAACTGTAATACCCTCACTGTTCCTGCACAAGGTCCATTAAAAAATTCTTTCTTGTTCTCCTTGTTCTGCTTAGTTTGTTCATACAGTGCTGCGCAGAAGTCTGAGGCACATATATACATATAGCTAGGATGCCCGAGACTTTTGCACAGTACTCTATTTGTCAATGTAGAGCAGGAGTGAGTTTGTAAATCTGGTTGAAGCAAACGATGTTGGGATTGGCAAGGGTGGAGCAGTGCGGGAGGAGGGTAGGACAGATGGCAGGGAAAGAGTGCCAGGATTGGGTGCAGGCTCACCCAGCCTTCGAGACACCAGGTAAGGTCATTTGAATCCAAACAATTGATTTATTGATTATTACAGAATATCTCTCTCTGGTGCTTCCCGCTCCCTTCCATCTCCTTTCCCCCTTTCCCAACTGCAATTCCCCTCTCCCTTCCCCCCTTTTAGTCCACAATAGAAGCCTATATCAGAATCAGGTTTAACATCGCTCACACATGTCATGAAATTTTGTTTGTTTTTGCTGCAGCAGTACAGTGCAATGCATAAAATTACTATAGTGCTGTGCAAAAAGTCTTAAGCACCCTAGCTTTTCCAGAGTACTGTATGTTCACATTTATTTAAGTTTGTTTATTGATGTTTGCGCATGTTCTGCTAATCGTTGATTGCTCATGGCTGCTTGCACTATTGTCTTGTAAATTGTTGGTCCTGTGTTTGATGCTTGGCACTGAACCACAATCAATTCTGCTACGTTTCACATACTGGCAATAAAGTCATTCTGATTCCACTGCCTTCATTGCCATTGTGATGTGTCATCATTTTCTGCTAGCTCCACTGTTGAGATCTTGGTTGGATTTCTTTTTGTCTGTAACCTCTCCCTTAACCCTGTCACCAGGAGCTAAACTCCAGATAGCATTGCTCTCGGTATCTCAGGAATTCACAAGCCTCTCCACCATATCAAGGTGATGATCCAGGGTGCTACTGTCTCTGAATTACTCAAAAACCCTAAGGTCACCTTTTCATAACAGATTTGGGATCCTGAACTCAACTTTATTTTGCAAGTTTAGTTTTTTAAAATCCTGAACATGACCCTCGGAAGCCTGCCAGTGCACTAATGTTAAACCAAAGACATAGGAACGACGCAAGACCATACGACACAGGAACGACGTAAGACCATACGACACAGGAACGACGTAAGACCATACGACATAGGAATGACGTAAGACCATACGACATAGGAACAGAATCGGGCCATTCCATCCTTGCTGATTTATTATCTCTCTCTCAACGCCATTCTCTCTTTGACACCCTTAACAATTACAAACCTATCAACCCTTGTATCAAATATACCCAATACCTTGCCCTCCGCAGCCATCCGTGGCAATGAATTCTACAGATTCACCTCTCTCTGGCTAAAGAAATTCCTCCTCATCTCTGTTCTAAAGGGTTGTTGTTCTTTTCTGAAGCTGCGCCCTTTTGGTCCTAGGAATGCACTGAGTAAGAGTGCATTGAGGTAGAACAAGGTAATCAATAACAGAATGCTGAACACTGGGCACCAGGGTGGTGTAATGATTAGTGTGACACTAATAGATCAATAGTTCAATAGTTCCATTTAATATCAGTGAATGTATATAATATAGTGTACAACCTGAAATTCTTGGTCTTCGCAGTCATGCACGAAAACAGAAGAGTACCCCAAAGAATAAGTGACAGTAAACATGTTGAAACCCCTAAGGTATCCTTCTCACCCTTCCCACACACAAACAACAGCAAAGCATCAACCCTCCCCCTCTCCTTCCCCACTTATTTCAGCAGGAAGCATCAGCACACATCACCCACCAAGTATGCAATAGAGAGATCACGATCTGTAGTGCAGAAAAACGAGTCGTTCACCGAATAATTCGACATGCCCTAGGCTCTCTCTGTCCATAATAAAGGGGCAAAGAGGTGTCACTCAGTGAGAGGGGAGACCACCAAAAACAAAGCAACTCATTGACTACGGTGTTAAAGTCTGTCGCATAGCTGTTTTTGAGTTCTCTGATTTGAGAATCGGCAGCAAACTTTCCCCCACCAATTGAGAGAGAGAGTTTTAACTTTTAAATCTCTTACTAGCTCTTTCTTCAGTTAGTCCTGACGAAGAGTCTCGGCCTGAAACGTCGACTGTACCTCTTCCTAGAGATGCTGCCTGGCCTGCTGCATTCACCAGCAACTTTGATGTGTGTTTTGAGAGAGAGAGAGAGAGAGAGTGGTTTGCTGAGTGTAGAGAGCTCCAACAGATGATCTGCTGCTCCCAGCATTCCGTTTTCTCCTGTGATGCTTCAGTTGGCACCACCGGCATAGAAATGCCTCATCCACAGGTCTGCAGGCCTCGGAAACCCGAAGGCGTGCTCACCTTCCAGGCCGTGTCCTGGGGCTATCAAGACACGCGGCTGCAAGTCACGGGCACTGACAGAACTCATCCACCCTTGAAAAGAGAGAAAAGGAGACATAAAAGATAGAATTTAAGCTGTTTCCACAGAGGAGCTCAAAGAAGCTGCTCTTTAGTGCCATTATACCTCTGGGCATCAGAGTTCATTTCTGCTGTTCTCCGTAAACAAATTTGTATAATCCTTCCCGAGTTTGTGTGGATTACCTCTAGGTGCCCCTATTTCCTCCATAGTCCAAAGTTGTACTGGTTGTTATATTAATTGTTCACAATATATAGAACATAGAATAGTACAGCACAGTACGAGCCCTTCGGCCCACAATGTTGTGCCGACCCTCAAACCCTGCCTCTCATATTGTGATTAGGTTAGGGTTAAATTGGTGGGTTGCTAGGTGGCATGGCTCAAAGAGCCAGAAGGGCCTTTTCCATACTGTATCTCAAAATGTTGAGGCTCTATAAGGCACTGGTAGGACCTCACTTGGAGTACTCTGTGCAGTTTTGGGCTCCTTATTTAAGAAAGGATGTGCTGACGTTGGAGAGGGTTCAGAGTAGATTCACTAGAATGATTCCGGGAATGAGAGGGTTAACATGTGAGGAACATTTGACCGCCCTTGGACTGTATTACTTGGAGTTTAGAAGAATGAGGGGGGACCTCATAGAAACATTTCGACTGTTGAAAGGCATGGACAGAGTGGATGTGGCAAAGTTGTTTCCCATGGTGGTGGAGTCTAGTACGAGAGGGCATGACTTAAGGATTGAAGGGCACCCATTCGGAACAGAGGTGCGAAGAAATATTTTCAGCCAGAGGGTGGTGAGTCTATGGAATTTGTTGCCACGGGCAGCAGTGGAGGTCAAGTCATTGGGTGTATTTAAGGCAGAGATTGATAGGTATCTGAGTAGCCAGGGCATCAAAGATTATGGTGAGAAGGTGGGGGAGTGGGACTAAATGGGAGAATGGATCAGCTCATGATAAAGTGGCGGAGCAGACTCGATGGGCCGAATGGCCAACTTCTGCTCCTTTGTCTTATGGTCTTATGAAATAAATAAATAAATAGATCTGAATGAACTGTATTCAAGACAAAATTTTCACTGTATCTTGGTACATGTGACAATAATAAACCAATACTAATGCCCTATCATTACAGTAAATGCTGACAGGGCTTTCCCCCCAATAAGAACCATGGAATCTCATAGTTCATACTTGGAAATGTCTTCCTCGATATAAGGATAGCGTAGCGATTAGTGCAACACTATTCAGGCTTGGGGTGTAGGAGTTCAATTCCATGCCATCTGTAAGAAGTTTGTACATTCTCCCTGTGACGATGTGGGTTTTCTCTGGGTGCTCTGGTTTCCTCCCACAGTGTAAAGACATACCGGTTAGCAGGTTAATTAGTTAGTGTAAATTGTCCTTTGTTAAAATGGTGGGCTGCTGGGCAGCGCAGCTTGTTAGGCCAAAGGGCCTGTTCGGTGCTGCATCTCAAAATGAATAAAATACCACTTATGTAAGTGAAGCAGTGGGAGTTCTGGCATCCTTTGCAATCTTTAATTTCCAACCTTGCATCAGAGAAACAGTTTTTTGTAAGAGTTTGCCTCTGGATATAAAATGATGAATGGTTGAACTAACATACATCAGCTGCTGTGTAGATATGTTTGAAAAAGGAAGAGGCAACAAGAACAATTGTCATAATCACAGCAAACCAGAGATAGCTGTGTAAGGAAAACCATTAAATCAGAGGACTGCTTGCAAAGTGATGAATTAAAATTGCTGTCGCTAATTGATTTTTTTCCAAAACAAATCTTAATGCAAATCAAAGGTTCGAAATATTTGTATGTTTCTAGTTATTGTCCAAGTTTGTGTGGATTGTGCCTATTCCTGTGGTTTGTGTTCAATGTAATTCCAGTTTTAACTACACTCCAGTTGGGGCTTGATATGATTTAGCTTCACTGCTAATGCATGGTTTGCTGATTACAGAAACAACCTCCAATGCAAATTAATATGCACGGGCAAACACCCGTTAACATTGCCATGATGACAAAACTATAATTCTTAAGCCATGGAGATAAGGAGATATGTTTGGCCGGTATCCTGGGCAGACCCACTGCATGAAAATAGTGGTATCAGCATCTGCAATCAAGAGGCAGATGCATCACCTTCAAAGTAAATTACAAAGTTCAAAACAAATTCATTATCAAAGTACATGTATGTCACCAATACTACCCTGATATTCGTTGTCTTGCAGGCACTCACAGTAGAACAAAGAAATACAATATAATCAATGGAACAACTATACACAAAGACTGATAAACAGCCAATATGCAAAAGGAGACAAACTGTGCAAATACAATAATAAATAATTTAGCAAACAAACAAACAAATCAATAAATAATTCTGAGAATATGAGTTGTAGAAACTTTGAAAGTGATTGATGAAGCAAGATGTTTGCGGAATCGGTTCAGAGTTGAGGTGACTGACGTTAACTGTGTTGGTTCAGGAGCCTGGTGGTTGAAGGACACTTCATTGAAAGACAACCCACTGAAAGTGCAAGGCTTCTGGAGAAGTTTTATTTGACGGTGCCTGCTGCTGTTGTTCCTTTCCATGCCTCGTGCCAGATCGTACGGCAACTTTGCCCTTTCTTTTGCATTTTTTTCTGTTTTTTGCGAGGACAAGTTGTAGCTCAACCCTCAACCTAGCACAGATGGAAAGCGTGCAATGAGCTAGCTAGATTTGTGCCCTGGACCACTCACTTTAAGGTCTGCTGCGGATGCCACTACGCTGCTGGCTGGCTGGATTGTGCTTAGATTGCTCCAAGTGAAAATTCTCAACCCAAAACATAGACTATTCAATTCCCTCTGCCGATGCTGTTTGACCCACTGCAGTCCTCCATCTGCAATCTCAAGTGTCTCCTCTCAGGCTCAGGTCAATAAAGATCGCAATTATGCCAGTACTTACTTAGTTACTGCCCATTACATGGCTGGCATTTAGGGCAGCAATAAAGTTCCTCCATCCCTGGTGGTGTTCACAGATCCCTTCATTGTGTGAGTAGCTTCCGGTCAGGTATCACTACCGTCAATCATGCTAGCCCCAGCTGTAGACTCAGGAATACCGTCACACTCAGATGTAGAGGGTTCTTCATTGCTGCTTCTGTAACAATTCTGTTCTACCAATCAGCGTTGTTAGCCCTGAGCTGAACTCGCAAGCCTAGAGGACCGGTGGACCACTCTGAATCTGGCCTCTACCCTTTGACCTGTTTGGCATGGGTGGCCATACCAGGAGCCAAAGCACAATGCCCTGACTTTAGCCCACATTGCTCTCCAGTTCAGTGAAGCATGCAAGCCTCCAAACCCCACAACAAGGTTGTGGTCCTCTTGGAGGTATAATGCCAGAAATTATGTTTATCTCCTATGGGGCACAGAAGTGTCCACTTAGATTAGAACATAAGAACATAAGAAATAGGAGCAGGAGTCGGCCATCCGACCCATCGAGCCTGCCCCGCCATTCAATAAGATCATGGTTGATCTGTCCGTAAACTCAGCTCCATCTACCTGCCTTTTCCCCATAACCCTTAATTCCATTACTATGTAAAAACCTATCTAACTGGTTCTTAAATATATTTAGTGAGGAAGCCTCAACTGCTTCCCTGGGCAGAGAATTCCACAGATTCACCACTCTCTGTGGGAAAAACAGTTTCTCCTCATCTCCATCCTAAATCTTCTCCCCTGAATCTTTAGGCAATGACCCCTAGTTCTAATCTCACCTACCAATGGGAACAACTTTCCTACTTCTATCTTATCTATCCCTTTCAAAATTCTGTATGTTTCTATAAGATCCCCTCTCATTCTTCTGAACTCCAGGGAGTATAGTCCCAGGCAACTCAATGTCTCCTCATAGGTAAACCCCTTCATCCCTGGAATCAACCTGGTGAACCTCCTCTGTACTGCCTCCAAAGCCAGTATATCCTTCCTCAAGTATGGAGACCAGAACTGCACACAGTACTCCAGGTGCGGCCCCACCAGTACCCTGTATAGTTGTAGCATGACCTCCCTACTCTTGAATTCAATCCCTCTAGCAATGAATGCCAACATTCCATTTGCCTTCTTAATAACCTGTTGTACCTGCAAGCCAACTTTTGCGATTCATGAACAAGCACTCCCAAGCCCCTCTGCACAACAGCATGCTGCAATCTTTCACCATTTAAATAATAATCTGCTCTTCTATTATTCCTTCCAAAGTGGATGATCTCGCATTTACCAACATTATATTCCATCTGCCAGACCTTGGCCCACTCACTTAACCTATCTATATCCCTCTGCAGACTCTCCACATCCTCTGTACAATTTGCTTTTCCACTCAGTTTAGTGTCATCAGCAAATTTTGCTACGTTACACCCAGTCCCCACTTCCAGATCATCAATGTAAATAGTAAACAGCTGCGGGCCCAGCACCGACCCCTGCAGCACACCAATCACCACTGACTGCCAACCGGAGAAACACCCATTTATACCAACTCTCTGCCTTCTATCGGTTAACCAATCCACTATCCATGCCAATACACTTCCTCTGACTCCATGCATCCATATCTTATTTATAAGTCTCTTGTGCGGCACCTTATCGAACGCTTTCTGGAAATCCAAGTATGCAACATCCACCTGTTCCCCTCTATCCACTACACTCATTATGTCCTCAAAGAACTCCAGTAAGTTTGTCAAACAGGACCTGCCCATTCCAAATTCATGCTGCGTCTGTCTAATGGAACCACTCGTTCCTAAATGTTTCGCTATTTCTTCCTTAATGACAGCTTCAAGCATTTTCCTGACTACAGACATTAAGCTAACTGTCCTATAGTTGCCCGTCTTTTGGCTACATCCTTTTTTAAAAAGTGGTGTGACATTTGCTGTCCTCCTATCCGCTGGGACATGCCTAGAGTCTAGGGAGTTTTGATAAATGATTGCCAACCCGTCTACTATAACCTCCGCCAAATCCCTCAGCACCCTGGGATGTATCCATCAGGACCAGGAGACTTATCTACCTTTAGGACCTCTAGTTTGCTCATTACTATCTCTTTAGTGACAGTGAATCTATCAAGGTCCTCACCTCCCATTTCGTCCATAACATCCTTCTTTGGCATATTAGAGGTGTCCTCCACCGTGAAGACCGACACAAAATAGTCGTTCAATAGTCTTCTGCTTTATATATTTATAAAACTTTTGCTACCTGTTTTTATATTTTGTGCTAATTTACTTTAATACTCTTCTTCCCCTTCCTTATTTCTTGTTTAGTTGTTCTCTGTTGCTTTTTAAAGTTTTCCCAATCCTCCAGTCTCCCACTACTCTTTGCAACTTTGTACACATGAGCTTTTAATTTGATACTATCTTTTATTTCCTTAGTTATCCAAGGCTGGCTCTCCCCACACTTACTGTCCTTACTTTTGACAGGAATATACTTTTGTTGAGCACTGTGAAAAATCTCTTTGAAAGTATTCCACTGTTCTTCAACTGTCCTGCCAAATAGCCTATGCTCCCAATCCACATTAGCGAACTCCTCCCTCATCCCGTTGTAGTCTCCCTTGTTCAAGCATAATACACTAGTTTTAGATCTAGCTATTTCATCCTCCATCTGAATGTGAAATTCAATCATACTATGATCACTCTTTCCAAGAGGATCCCTGACTACAAGATCATTAATCTTACCTGTCTCATTGCACATGACTAAGATAATATTTTCCCTTGTAGGTTCACTAACATGCTGCTCAAGAAAGCCATCATGGATGCATTCTATGAAGTCCTCCTCAAGACTTCCCTGACCAACCTGATTCACCCAATCTATGTGGAAGTTAAAATCCCCCATGACAACTGTCGTTCCGTTCTTACAAGCCTCAGTTATTTCTTGGTTAATCGCCTCTGCCACTGCAATATTTTTAATAGGTGGCCTACAGACAACTCCCACCAGTGATTTTTTTCCCTTTACTATTCTTAATCTCTACCCAGATGGATTATGTGCTTAATGAATGAGCTTCACCAACCAGGTCCTGTAACTTCAGGAAGAGAAGTTCAGGAGGCTGAATACATATTATGAGTTAGTTATTAAGATCTTCTCTTTTATATATTAAGATGAGTTCTATATGAAGATTTTTCTCTTTTTCTTTTGGGGATTTTTTTGTTTATATATATATATTTTCTTTTTATTTCTTTTTTATGACTAATTTCATTATGAGTTTGGAAGTCTATTATTCCTATGTTGCTTAAAATCCTTTTTGTTTATGCTGATTAAGATTATTCCAATCTCTTTGTACCAACCTTGTTATTGAGTTTATAATTTTGAAAATTAATAAAAAGATTTAAAAAGGAAGAAAGATCTTAATCCCCTGAAGATCTGCAGTCTCCATCCCTATATACTTGATTCCAGCAAAATAAAATTGAGCAATTTCAAATGAATTCAAAATATGCATTGAGCAGCAACATGAAAAATTCTGTGAAAGAATTCTTGTTCCCCTCTTTTCATGACTACCATCAAGGAGGAGGTACAGGAATCTGAAGACCCATACTCAATGGTGTAGGGACATTTTCTTCCCCTTGCCATCAGATTTCCAAATGGCCAATGAACCCATGAATACTACCTCACCATATTTGCTCTCATTTAGCACAATTTATGTAATTTATAGTGCTGTATATTTTATGTATTGCTCAGTACTGTTGCCACAAAAAAACAAATTTAATGACATATGTCAGAGATAATATTCCTGATCCTGATTCTGATTCTGAAAGGATGCATCTGAACATGTCTCAACTGGACCAAAATGACAGAACATAATTTACAGCCATTAACATTTATTCTCACACCCACTCGTGCACATGGACTCACTTAGAAACACGCTTCAGGAAGAAGGGCAGCTTTGCATTTAACCCTGCAAACAAGTCCCGGGGAAAAAGTTTACAAATTTTAAAAGTTTGCAAATAACTTATTTTCAGTTGTGATATTAACAGGTTGAGCAGATAGAGAGGACAGTGGATCAAGTAGAGATATAAAAATCAATCAGATGACATCTGCTTTCCTGTGTTGTTTAACCATCTGTCCATTTAACATCAGTGAAGGTGTCTTTGATTAAGATCTCACACCAGAAGGATAAACATTATTTTGCGTTATATATAGTAAAATAGCATCAGTTATCATTTTAAGCTTTAATAGAATTGAATTTTCCAAAGAAAGCCTCATTTTTTAAAGGAATATATATATATATTTCTTGAGATATGTATGCATGTGTATATATACACACACACCCAGTGGATTCTGGTTAATTGAGGCACGTTGGGACCAGTACATTTTGGCCCAGTTAAGTGGCCACCCCAGTTAGTTGAAGTTTCATCAAAATACTTAAAGGTATAAAAAAGATTAACTAGCATTTAACTGAGTAGCAAATTGTGTATTTAAATTAAATATAGAACAAATTAGAACACTGCCAATACTACTACAGTTCTGTATTATTTCCTAATGAAATTAGTTCCACTGGAATTCAACCAGTGTACGCTGCTGTGTCCTTTTGATTGATTGTAAATGGACAAACTCTGTGAAGATGCCTACTGCAGACTGCCTTCACACAATGCCTTCAATGATTGCATCCTCCAAGTCTTCATTTTCATGGCAACATTCAAGATAATTGTCAATCGCTTTCAAATTCTTCGTTGATCCTAGCTTGTTAAAGTAGTGAAATCATGGCATTTTCACTCCAGGCCGTTTATGGCATCTCTAAACCTGAATATTTGAAATGGAAGTCAGCAAAACAGATTGAAATTGTCTTACTGCTTATTTCACAGCAACTATCAGTGATAAAAATCACTGCATCTTGAACACAAACACACACAACTAACTCTATTTTAAAACTGTTCGCTCTAAGCATGGTGTAGTGTCTAACTGCCACACAAGTGCGCACAACTGATACTAGTTAGAAACTTTTCTCCTGCCTCATTAAACACATAGTGTCCCAAGTAAACAAAGGAATTCTGAGCTATTTTCTTTGTTAGTTTTTGTTCTTTGAGAGCTGTCCCAAATAAGCGGCTGTTGGCCGTTCTGATTAACCGACGACACAATTAGCAGGAATCCACTGTGTATGTACGTATATATGTGTGTGTGTGTGTGTGTGTGTGTGTGTGTGTGTGTGTATATATATATACACACACACACACATATATATATGTACACACACATACATATACTGTATAAACACACAGACACATACACACATTCATATGTATACACACACACACACACACAGATATATATAGATAGATGGATATATATATACACACACACACCCACATGGTACTGTGCAAATACAGTAGGTGCATACTGTACATAGAGCTAGACTTTTGCACAGTAATATGTTTGTCAAGGTAGACCAGAGAGCAAGGTTGTAATTCTTGTGGAAGCAGCCGATGTTGGGAATGGCGGGATGGCAAGGGTGCAGGGCCGTGGAAGGTGTGAGACAGGTGGCACAGGGAGGACTGCCACTGCAGTGGTTGCCACTTGTGCAGACATGCGCTGCCCTGAGTCACAAAGCAAGGTAATTTGATTCCAAATAATAAGTTTATTGTTTATTACAGAATGTCTCTCTAGTACTTCCCGCTCCCTCCCCTCTGCCTTTTCCTTTTCCCAACCATGATTCCCCTCTCCCTTCCCCTTTTCCCAACCACGATTCCCCTCTCCCTGTCCCCTTCCCACTCTCTGTCCACAACAGAATCAGGTTTATCATCACTCACATATGCCATTAATTATTTATGTTTTTGCAGCAACAGCACAGTGCAATACATAAAATTGCTACAGTACTGTGTACCCCAGCTATATACTGTATATGTGCCTTAGTCTTTTGCACAGTACCACACGTGAACATTTTTTTCTATCTCTGTACTCCAAAAGAAAGAGTAAATACTTCTGCACAGTACTGTATATATATATTTATATGTATTGCTGGATCGTGGATGAAAGGTCTTGACCTGACACAACATTGACTGTGTACGTGCTATGCAGCCTGACCCACTGAGTTCCCCGAACTCTTTGGGTGATGCTCCAGACTGCATCATCTGTAGTCCCTCATGCTGCCAAGATTAACCCCTTCTTTGGTTTTTAGTTTTTGTCTCACCAGAACATCATCTGTAGTCCCTCATGCTGCCAAGATTAACCCCTTCTTTGGTTTTTAGTTTTTGTCTCACCAGAATTGGGAACATTGGCGCATTTGCAGAACATTGTGGGCATGCTATCTTGGCACCGGAATGTGTGTCAACACTTGTGGGCTGCCCTCAGAGCTTCCTTAAACTGTGTTGGTTGTTAATGTAAATGACACATTTTACTGTATGTTCCAATGTACATGTGATATATAAACAAATCTGAATCTGCTTCTTTCAATGGCAACGTTACTTCTGTCTGCATCAACCAGCCCCCCATCCCAATGCTTATAGATTCTAACTTTCTCATTCCCCTTGCTCAAGTGTATTACCCCATCAGTGGCGACATTAAATGAATGAAAGAGCCTGTGTTTGCATAATTGTTTCTCCTTTACTCAAAGCTCAGTCAAGGGACCCTTTGGCACATCACCACAGTCACCATGGTGACAGTTGCAACACCATCTTTAATGTCACTTGGATCCATTCTATGTTTGATTGCACCATTCTGTTTGAACATCCATTCATCACATTCATGTCCATATTGCAGGATTATGAATATTTTCCCAAACCATTGTTTCACAGAAGAGGAAAAATTGAAACCTCTTTGCTTGAATATTCATCAATGGCTAGATTTTCACATTATACTGTTCTTCTGAAATAAATTCCACTGGTGCTAGTAGAATGCATTTTGGAAGTGCATAAAAATGTACTGAAGATGCTTTGTACATTGAACATTCTGCCCTTCAGCCCACAATGTTGTGACTACCTTTTAAGCTAACCTATGATCAATCAAAGTTCAAAGTAAATTTATTATCAATGTATATACCTGTACACGTCACCATATATACATAACCCTGAGATTCACTTTCTTGCAGGCATACTCAATAAATACATAATAGAATCAATGAAAGACCATACCAACATGGGCATTTAACCAGTGTTTAAAAAATAGCTAACTTTGCAAATATAAAAAGAAAAAATAATAATAATAATAATAGTAAATAGACAATAAATATAAGGAAGATGAGATGAGGCATCCTTGGAAGTGAGTCCATAGACTGTCGGAACATTTCAATCGTGGGGCATGTGAAATTGAGTGAAGTTATCAATTTGGTCAGAAGCCTGATGTCTGGTGGTGTGATTCCCGGGGCTCCTGTGCCTTCTTACTGATGATAGCAGTAAGAAGAGAGTATGGGGGGGTTCCTGATGATGGATGCTTCTTTCCTGCAACAACATATTGTGTAGGTGTGCTCAATAGTAGGGAGGGCTTTACCCGTGATGGACTGGGCCATATCTACTAAGTTTTGTGGGATTTTCCATTCGTGGGCATTGGTGTTTCCATACTGTGCTATGATGCAGCCAGTCAAAGTACTCTCCAATGCACACCTACAGAAGTTTGTGAAAGTTTTCGATGTCATTCTGAATCTATGTAATCTCTTAAGCAAGTAGAGGCACTGTCATGCTTCCTTCATAATTGCACTTGCGTACCAGGCCCAGGACAAGTCCTCTGAAATAATAACGTGGCAGAATTTAAAGAATTTCCACCTCTGATTTTCCAATGAGGACCGGCTCATGGACATCGGAAGTCAATAATCAACTCCTTGGTCTTGCTAACATTGAGTAAAAGGGTGTTATGACACAACTCGACCTGATTTTCAATATCCCTCCTATATGCTGATTCATCACTTCCCTGGATGCAGCCAACGACAGAAGTGTTATCAGTAAACTTGAATAAGGCCTTGGAGCTGAGCTCAGCCACACATTTATAAGTGTAAACCAGTGGAACAGAGGGTTAAGCATACAGCCTTGCAGTACCTCTGTGCTATTGGAGATTCTGGGCGATATGTTGTTGCCAATCCAAACTGATTGGATTCTGCAAGTGAGGAATTCTAGGATCCAGTTGTACAAGCAGGTATTGAGACCAAGATCTTGAAGCTTATTGATTAATTTTGATGAGCCTGTGGTATTGAATGCCAAGCTGTAGTCGATAAAGAGCATTCTGATGTCTGTATCTTTACTGTCCTGATGTCGTAGGGTTGAATGAAGAGCCAGCGAGATGGTATCTGCTGTCTGGAGGTTGGTGAACAGTGGTATCCAACAGGGATCTGTTTTGTGAAGTGTGCTTTTTGGGATTTTCTATAAATAATTTGGATGAGGAGGTGGAAGGGTGGGTTAGTAAGTTTGCAGATGACATGAAGGTTGGTGGACTTGTGGATATTGTGGAGAGCTGTAGTTTGCAATAGGACATTGACAGGATGCATAGCTGGGGTGAGAAGTGGCAACTGGATCTCAACCAAGAAAAGTATGAAGTGATTCATTTTGAAAGGTTGAATTTGAAGGCAGAATACGGGGTTAATGGCAGGATCCTTGGCAGTGTGGAAGAACAGAGGAATCTTGGGGTCCAGGTCATTGATCCTTCAAAGAAGTTGCAAAGGTCAATAGGGTTGATATGTTGAAGACAGATGAGGACTGCAGCAGTGAAGGATCCCCAGTTGTCATGCACTCTACGCCACGGGACCCTGTCACTGATCTGTCAAGGGTCGTGTGGTGACCTCCCATGCATCAGCCTCCCCAGTCTAATCAAAATCATACACAGGCATCTCCATTAAGTGGACCCACCCTAAATACCAGTTATATTGATCCCAGATTGGCCATCTCAACCATCTAACATCCCACCAATAGACAGCCCCTCTTGAGAACATTAAGTAATCACACTACAACTACCAGAGATTGAAGTCATGATGAAAGCAAATAAGAGGAATGGCATTGACAGAGGGTCACTACCATCATCTAAACATCGATATTGAAGTACTTTTATTAGCCACAGAGTCTGACTACAGCTGATCAAAGTAGCTTAATTGTATGAAGCTCGATGCATGAGAAACAGTTAACAAATCTCTTGAATACTATTTCTATAGTTTCAAACTTCTACATTTCATCTGTGGTACTTGCTGTGATCTGCTCCACAGGTTTATGGAGCAAGATCTTAGATAACTATTTGTCTGAGGAATGGAAATTAACATCAGATGGACCTCTGAAAATGCAGAGTGGAGCATTCACTCTCCCATCCGCATATAATTCACAGAGGCAAACACTGTAATTTACAGTTCAACTCTTGTTCTGGATGGAAGAAAGAGAAGGTGATGGGAATACTCAGAATGTTGGGCAGCATCTGTGGAGGGGGAAGCAGTCATAGTGTTATAGTACAGAAGCAGACCCTTTGGCCCATATAGTCCACATTGAACCATTGAAGCTGCCTACTCCTATCAACCTGCACCTGGACCTTAGCCATCCGTACCCCTCCCAACCATTTAAATCCAAACTTCTCTTAAATGTTGAAATCAAGCTCACATCCACCATTTGCACTGGCAGCTCGTTCCACTCTCACAGCCCTCTGAGTGAAGAAGTTCTCCCTCATGTTCCTCTTAAACATTTCACCTTTAACTCATGACCTCCAGTTGTAGCCCCACTAAACCTCGGTGGAAACAATTGAGTGGAGCTCGTGTTTTAGTCGGTGACCCAACATCGAAAGGGTCACCAACCTGGGAAGTTTGATGTTCAAAGTTCAAAGTGAATTTATTATCAAAGTACATATGTGTCACCAGATGCTACCCTGAGATTAATTTTCCTGTGGGAATTTCACAGTAGATGCAAAGAAACACAATAGGATTATTGAGGATCATTAACCTGAAGAATTGGCTGGATCTCCCTCTCCACAATCCACTGAGTGTCTCAGGCACTCTTTGTTTTTACTGATCTCTGTTCCTAGTGATACACAACATGCTAGAGCCGGGGTTCCCAACCTGGGGTCCTTGAACCCTAGCTTAACGATATTGGTCCATGGCGTAAAAAAGGTTGAGGAACTCAGTGGGTCAGGCAGCATCTGTGGAATGAAATCACGAGTCAACAGCTTTGGTGGAGATCCTTCATCTGGACTCAATATGTCAACTGTTTATTTTACTCCACAGATGCTCCTGATCCACTGAGTTCCTCCATCATCTTGTGTGCAGCTCCAGCCTCTCGTGTCACTGCCTTCTAGTGTTATTTCAAATTTAAGCATCTTCAGTAATTTGCTTTTCTTATGCGTGATATTTGGCTGTCATTGCAGAATGCGGAGGTACAACTGAGGTGCCAGAGATCATTTCAGTCCATCTAGGGGCCTGTTCTGGTCTAACCATCTTGAAGTGCCACTATAATTGGTAGCGCAGTAGTTAGCGCAGTGCTATTACAGCTCGGCTTATTCAGAGTTTAATTCCGGTGCTGTTCTGTAAGGAATTCCCCATGGAATGCATGAGTACTCTCTGGGTCCACTATAGTCCAAAAACATACCAGGTAGGTTAATTGGTCATTGTAAATTGTCCTGTGATTAGGTTAGGGTTAGTCAGAGTTGTGGGTTTGCTGGGGCGGTGTGGCTCAAACGACCGGAAGGGCCTATTCCACTCCGAATCACAAAATAAAACAAATCATAAAAGATCAATTGCTTTTCTGCAGGACTAGTCACAGAAACAACAAGTCTCACAAATCTTTTCCCATCAGCCTTGCTTTCTTTTGAAAGCCTCTCGGCTTGTTGACACTCTTCCACCTTGCTGAGATTTCTCCAGGAGTCTGTCTCAGATCTGAGAGCGTTTTACCTGAGTTAGATTCTCCGTGATGTTTTGTCATTCCTTTCGGCTTGCTGGCACCTGGTACTGAGCTGTTAAATGTCCAATTTAGTTCTGGCTTTATTTTTCTGCGAGTTCTCAGTTATTCTGTGTGAAGTAAACTGCTGAGTGAAAGTGGTTTTCTGACAGATTTCTACGATTTTCTTCCTTGTTTACCTACTTTGTCAAGTGAAGACAGGGAACTGCTCTCTGCAAAGTGAGATAATTTCAGCTGCGGTCTCAGGATGTTGCTCACACAGATGCTCTTGTGATTGCTTGTGGTGGTGAGAGAGGGGCACAGGTGCAATAAAAATCTTGCAGCAACCTCTTAGGCAAATAGCATCAGATGCACAATATTCACTAAAAAAGCAAACCTTCAAAATTATATAAGATAGAACATAACAAGAATAAAAATATTAAAGTCCCTATCAATGCAAAGTGGTCAAATATCAGTCAGACCAAAGAACTGATTGTGGACTTCAGAAGGGGTAAGTGGAGGGAACACACACCAGTTATCACAGAGGGACGTGAAGTGGAAAGAGTGAGCAATTTCAAGTTCCTGGGTGTTAACATCTCTGAGGATCTAACCTGAGCCCAACATATTGATGCAGCTAGAAAGAAGGCAAGACAGCAGCTATGTTTCATTAGAGGTTTGAGGAGATGTGGTATGTCACCAAAGACACTCACCAATTTCTATAGATGTACCATGGAGAGCATTCTAACTGGCTGCATCATTGTCTGGTGGGACAGGGCAGGCTGCTGCACAGAATCGAAACAAGCTTCAGAGAGCTGGAAACATAGCCAGGTCCATCATGGGCACTAGCCCCCATGTTATCTAGGACATCTTCAAGGAGCGATGCCTCAGAAAGGTGGCATACATCATTAAGGACCCCCATCATCCAGGTTACGCCTTGTTCTCATTGCACCAGCAGGAAGGAGGTACAGAAGCCTAAAGCACACACTCAACAATTCAGTAACAGCTTCTTCCCCTCTGCCATCCAATTTCTGAAAGAACACTGAACCGATGAACACTACCTTGCTACCTCTCTATTTTTATTTTTGTTGTACTTAATATATATATTTACTGTAGTTCACAGTTTTTTTCTCTATTATTATGTATTGCGATGTACTGCTGCTGCAAAGACAAATTTCATGACATATACCGGTGATATTAAACCTGATTCTGATTCTGATTCATAGTGTTGATATACTGAGGCATAGTTCCGATTAGGTATAGCAGTCCTGATCAGGATTGTACAGGCTGGTTCAAGATACAAATGGTAGGAGAGAAGCAGCACGATGACATAAAGTAGAAGAGAGGGAGGAAATTCAGACCATATTGCTAGGACTGAAGATGGAAACTTGCGATTTCTTTTTGCTCTAATGCCTAGTTTGTCAGTCTTTTTCCCTTCGCTGTCTTGTAGAATTTATGCATAATTTGTGTCCTGCATGTTCCCTAAATCTACGTGCCTCCTGATGCTTAAGTTGAGCACAGGTACGGTGAGATACCCTTTCAGGCCTAGACCCTTCTTCAGAACAAGGACTATTAGGATGGGGAACATCTTCTTCCCCTCAGGCTGTGTGACAAATGAACTCCTTGACACCACGCAGGTCTCACCATGTAAGATGCGCCAGGGGGGTTATTCTCTTTACTTTTGAACTTGCGTCGTAAATGCACCTTAATATTTATTAATTTATTTGTGGTGCTGTTACCTTTGTATTGTGTGTGAGTTACGTACACAGTCTACCGAGTGGCCTCATTCTGTCCCTTTAATCTCTGGCACTATTTCCCAACACCTCCCCCCTCGGAATCCCTCAGCCTTACTCGAGGCACGTTCACATTCAGCTGTCACATGTTTCCATTATCAGAGCGTTATTTACTACACAAGCAGTTCCATTTAAGCCTGGATGGAAATACAATGTGAAACCATGCAGCAGTGATGTGTTTTCCACCTATTTTTTTCTCTCTCTCTCTCTATGTTTTGTGTTTGGAATGGAGTAGTTGACTTACTCAGCCTTTTGTTTCCTGTCTGCTTGTCAGACGGAAGGAACAGGAGACACATTAAGCAATTGTTTTGCTCTGCATTAAATTCTCGCTGCTGCTGAGCCCCTAGACCCACATTTGCCTGCATTGGCATATTGTGCCAAAAGCTAATTTTAATTGGCTCATGTCAAGAAGTTACTCATCCGTCTATTATCCTGATGCAAGTTGTCTGTGTTATCACTGCTTACTAGTCTTCTATCTACCACTGTTCCAGTTACTAAACCATCTACAGCTACTTACTAAATCTTCTCAGTGTCCGTTTAGAATCATAAAGTCATACCATGGGGCACGATAGTAGTGTAGCTGTCGGTGCGACATTGTTACAGGTTGAGACATTGGAGTTCAGAGTTTAATTCCAAGGTTCTCTGCAAGAAGCTGGAAAATTCTTCCCGTGTGTGTGTGTGTGTGTGGGTTTCCTCCCACAATCCAAAGACGTAACGATTAGTAGGTTAATTGGTCATTGTAAATTGTTTTGTGATTAGGCTAGGGTGAAATACCTGCATTGCTGGGCAGTGTAGGCTTTGGGCCAGAAGAGCCAGTTCTGCACTGTATCTCCAAATTAAAAAAAAAGAAATACTGACTCCTCAAAATACTTCTCAGTGTCCACTTACAGCCATAGAGTCATACTTCATAGAACCACGCCCAAAAGACCAACTGGTCCATATCAGCCAAGGAGGGTCATTCAAGCTCATCCCATTTGCAAATGTTTGGCCAATCCATGTACCTGTCCATTTAGTACAGTCTATGTTTCGGGGTGAGAACCTTTGGCAGGACTGGAGAAGAAACAATGAGGAGTAGATATAAAAGATGGGGAAGGGAGAGGGAAACACAAGGTGATAGGTGAAACCGAGAAGGGGAAGGGATGAAGTAAAGAGCTGGGAAGTTGTTTGGTGAAAGAGATACAGGGCTGGAGAACGGGGAATCTGATGGGAGAGGACGGAAGGCCATGGAAGAAAGAAAAGGGGGAGGAGCACCAGAGGGAGGTGATGGGCAGGTAAGGAGATAAGGTGAGAGAAGGAAATGGAAATGGGGAATTGTGAAGTGGGGGGTTTCAAGAAATCAATGTTTATGCTATCAGGCTGGAGGCTACCCAGATGGACTACACGATGTTGCTCTTCAAACCTAAGTGTGGCCTCATTGCGACAGTAGAGGTAGCCATGGACTGACATGTCAGAGTGGGAATGAGAAGTGGCCACTTTTTCTGGCGGACAGAGCAAAGGTGATCCTGTAATTAGGCTAGGATTAAGTAGGGGGGAAAGCGGCACTGTGTGGCTCAAAGGGCTGTAAAGACCTATTCTGCACTGTATCTGAATAAATAAATGACAGGCCTTTCAAACCAGTCAGCCACACAATGGAACTGTCATGATCCTGCTTGAACAATGTACTCAATTTCCACTGTCCAAGTACCTATTGATATAAGGGGATGAACTGGCATTGCCTTGGCCAGGGCTACAGAGGGTAAATTGAAATCTATCCTCAACTCATTGAGTCAACTGTTGTTTATCCTTGACAATGGAGTCTAGTAAAGTTGGCAGAATAGAACTGCTTGACAAAAAAGAATCTTGGTCTGCAAAGACATTGTGATCATTTTTCTAAATATTGGCACAATCAATTTGCCAGTGTCTCCACATAAGAAATTAAGGGCTTTTACTGTTTGTCGTTAACCCTATGTTGGTAAAGCAACACACCATTTCGCAGAAGCTTACAACTCAGTGCTAAGACCTCTTGATAATCAATTGTAATGAACCTACAGTACCATGCAAAAGTCTTGGGCAAATGTAAAATGTATTCTGTAAAGCGAAGATGCATTCAAAAATTATGAATTGAAAAGTTTCTAAATGTTAAAAAAAATATTAGCAAGAGCAGTAAACAGTAAAAAACTAAATCAATATTTGCTGTGTCCATTCTTTGCCTTTAAAACTGCATTAATTCTCTCAGGCACACTGTCGTGCGGTTTTGTAAGAAAATCGGCTGATCAGCTGTTCAAAGCATCTTGGAGAACTTGCCACAGTTCAGATCAAGGCTCTGTGGAGGCCATATCATCTGAAACTGTATAAATGATCAAGTGTGCCTGAGACTTCTGCACAGTCTGTGGACATGGTTAAAGGAACACTGTGCACCTTAGCCATATATATATATATATAAAAAAGACTTTTTGCACAGTGCTGTATAAGCTTCAAAATGCATACATAAGTTCCAAAGTGCCTAAACAAGTGGGCATACCCTTGAGGTGAGAAGGGAAATAGTTAAAGGAAATCTGAAGAGCAAGTATTTCAGACACAGTTGGAGGATTTATGGAATGGGGTATTAGAGGAATTGGTGGAGGTAGGAACAATTACAATGTTTAAAAGTTATTTGGGCAGGTACTTGGATAGGAAATATAAGCAAGCTTATGTATTTACTGTGTGTTCATTGCATTTTTTATTATTGTGTTCTTTAATTTATTGTGTTTTTTTTGTGCTGTATTGGATCCAGAGTAGAAACCATAGAAACCATAGAAAAACTACAGCACAGAAACAGGCCTTTTGGCCCTTCTTGGCTGTGCCGAACTATTTTCTGCCTAGTCCCACTGACCTGCACACGAACCATATCCCTCCATACACCTCCCATCCATGTATCTGTCCAATTTATTCTTAAATGTTAGAAAAGAACCCTCATTTACCATCTCATCTGGCAGCTCATTCCATACTCCCACCACTCTCTGTGTGAAGAAGCCCCCCCTAATGTTCCAATTATTTCATTCTCCTTTACAATTACATACTGGAAATGACATTAAACAACCTTGAATATTGAAGGATTTAAGGGAAATGGGCCAACTGCAGGCAAATGGAATGAACTTAAGTAGGTACTTTGGTCAGCATGGAAGAGTTGGGCCAAATGGCCTGTTTGTCTGGTGTGTAACTTTATGACTCATAGTGTCAACTGCTGAAAGCCGAGGTTTCCAAATCGGAAAAGAATCAAGTTTAATATCATCGGCATATGTTTTGAAATTTCTTGTCTTTGCAGCAGCAATACAAGGCAATACATAATAATAGAGAATAAAATCTACAGAGGCTAGTGTCCATTTTGGAGCTGATTAAGTTTACAACTCTCCTACAGCTTATGTCGATCCTGTGCAGTAGCCGCTACCCCCCACCACCACCACCACCCCCAGACCAGACCAAACAGGCAAAGCCAGCAAGCTCCGTTCCATAGAGGGTTCAAAACCATCATTTGTTCCCAGATTGAACTTGGAGCTGAGAATGATAATATGGCTCAATCACATTCTCATCTTCACTGTTAGTTCCTGAACATGCAAATTGGAAGCAGAAAGCACAGCTCATTTTATGATCTTTCCAAGATTGTGCTGGAGATATACGGTGACATTTTGCACACAACTAACAACACTACAAACTATTCTACCAAATGTACTTTTTCTGCACAATGATCATTGCAACCTTCAGCCTGTAATTTCCCTTTGGGAGGTGTGCTTTTGAACCATCTGTATGAATTTAATTTATTTTATTTCTTACATCCTTCATATACATGAGGAGTAAAAATCTTTACATTACATCTCTGACTAAATGTGCAATGTGCAATTTATAGTGATTTATAATAAATAGTATGTACAACAGGACAGTCAATATAGCATAGAAATACAATTGTATTAGCGTGAATTAATCAGCCTGATGGTCTGGTGGAAGAAGCTGTCCCGGAGCCTGTTAGCCCTGGTTTTTATGCTGTGGTACCGTTTCCCGGATGGCAGCAGCTGGAACAGTTTGTGGTTGGGGTGACTCGGGTCCCCAATGACCCTTCAGACTCTTTTTACACACTTGTCTCTGTAAATGTCCTGAATAGTGGGAAGTTCACATCTATAGATGCACTGGCCTGTCCACACTATTCTCTGCAGAGTCCTGCGATTGAGGGAGGTACAGTTCCCATACCAGGCAGTGATGCACTCAGTCAGGATGCTCTCAATTGTGCCCCTATAGAAAGTCCTTAGGATCTGGGGACTCAAGGCAAACTTCTTCAACCGTCTGAGGTGAAAAAGATGCTGTTGTGCTTTTATTCACCACACAGCTGGTGTGTACAGACCACGTGAGATCCTCAGTGATGTGTATGCTACGGAACTTAAAGTTGTTCACCCTCTGAACTCCAGATCCATTGATGTCTATAGGGGTTATCCCATCTCCATTCCTCCTGTAATCCACAACCAGCTCCTTTGTTTTTGAGACATTGAGGGAGAGGTTGTTTTTTGACACCACTGTGTCAGAGAGATGACTTCTTCTCTGTAGGCTGTTTCATTATTATTTGAGATAAGGCCAAGCAATGTAGTAACGTCACAAATTTAATTAGCAGATTGGAGCTGTGGGTGGTGACACAGTCATGGGTATACAGAGAGTAAAGGAAGGGGCTTAGGACACAGTCCTTGGGGGGCTCCTGTGTTGAGGATCAGAGGGGCAGAGGTGAGGGAGCCCACTCTTACCAGCTGCTGGCGATCTGACAGGAAGTCCAGGATCCAGCTGCAGAAGGCAGGGTGAAGGCCGAGGTCTCTGAGCCTCTTGTCAAGCCTGGAGGGAATTATGGTGTTGAATGCTGAACTGTAGTCCAAGAACAGTATCCTCACATAAGCATTCCTTTTCTCCAGACGTGTATGGATGGTGTGTAGAGTAATGGCTATTGTGTCATCTTTCGCTCGGTTGTGTCCGTGGGCAAATTGTAGGGGGTCTAGTGTGGATGGTAGCATGCTGCAGATGTAGTCCTTGACCAGCTACACCAAAAACCTGGAGTTTTTGTGGTATCCTGAGGTACTTGGCGAACCGGACTCTCAAGAATGCAGGTACTGCTGTGATGGATATAGCAGGAGCAGACTTTGGGCCGGACTGGGACTTCGGGCTGGATTGAAGCGAAGGTGCCTGGCCCCAAGAGTGGAAAATGAACTGATGTTTAGCAAACTTAAGTTTAAAAAAATTAAGTTGTCAAGATTGATGGTGAAGGACAAACCGCTGTTCAACTCACTGCAGTGGGAAGGCATCAGCTCCATGGCTGTGGTTGGACCAGCTGCAGCATTAAACTGGCTCTGTGGCTGTGAGCTTATTTTCGGGGACTCTGAGGTTCATGTTTGGTGCATTATTTGTTTACTTTTTATTTGTTTGCATGATTTATTATTTCTTTTTTCACTCATGGGATGTTTGACTGCCTTTGTGGTGTGGGTTTTCTTGTGATTTCTATTGTGTTTCTTTGTATTATGGCTGCCTGCAAGACGATGAATCTTAAGGTTGTACATGGTATACATACTCTGATAATATATATATACTTTGAGCTTTGAACTTTGAACTTTCCTTCCTCTTTCCTTCCCGCTCCCAATATGAATCACTTGTTGCCCGCAAATGGAGCTCAGAAGCTAAAACAGCCCACAGTCAATGCAACACACACAAAATGCTGGAGAAACTCAGCAGGTTAGGCAACAGCTATGGAGGGAAATAAACAGGGTGCGTGTGTTGCTCATGATTTCCAGCATATGCATGATTTGTCCCTCTCAGTGCATTTATATCAACTGGCTTGCTCGAGACGTCAAATGGATACAAAGGTATTGCAGATTAGAGAATTAATACCTACCACAGGGTCTTTGCATGCTATGATTTACTTCCTCCCTTTGCTTAGGAATTATTGGATTGTTGGTAAAACTTTAAAAGTGATCCTCAGTTTTGACCTTGAAAATCGAGCTCTTAGGAAAACAATGTACAATTTTAAACCCTTAATCACTCGAGGTATTTGCTTGGTGGATAATTTCAGTTATTAAGTTTACAATTCATTAATTATGGTTTTGATAACATATTTATGTGAAGCTGGACCAAAGTGGAATTCAATGAACTCACGATATGTGAACACACTGGACTTCAAGCTGGAGCCTGAACAAGAGAATTAAGATTTCAGTTTTAATCCCATCGGCTGCGAAGTTTAATTTCAAATGATTAAAGTGTCTAGATTAATAATGTAGCTGCAATGGCGACCACCAGGAAACAATTGGATTGTTGTGTGAGACATCTGGTTGACTAATACTCCTCAGGGAAGTAAATCTGGTGTCCTTACCTGCTCCGGCCTGCGTGTGACCCCAGACCCACCAGCTTTGCTGAATCTAAGTTGTCTCTTCTATGTCCTGTGAGTGAATAAGTAAACACAAGTATTACAAGGAATGTTCTGGTTGTCTTTTATTCTAGGTTAACCATTGGAATATCTGGTCTTTAACACTTCTCTTGTAATGCGCTCAAATTGACTGCTGAGTTTTCCCACATTATATTGTGGTTGATCCTGAAACCTCATATATGTGTTCGGAAGAAAGAGACGCTAATTAAATCAACGTTAACCTGAGCTTCACCCTATCACAGACACTCCCTTTGTCCTATCCAACTCTCACAACAACTTCTCTGTAACTTATAATTATATTTTATCTCTCTCGAGCAGCACACACAAATTGCTGGAGTGTCTCAGCAGGTTAGGCAGCATCTATGGAGGAAAATAGGCTGAGGTCCATCAACATGACGAGGATCTCTCTTTCCCAGTTTAGTATATATTGAGATAAAGTGCGGAATAGGCCCTTTCAGCCGTTCAATTCATGCCGCCCAGAAATCCTCCAATTTAATCGTAGCCTAATCACCGGACAATATACAATAACCAATTAACCTACCAACCGGTATGTCTTTGGGCTGCTGGAGGAAACTGGAGAACTTAGAAACTGCTTGCAGACAGTGATGGAAATTCAACGCGGGTCATTGGTACTGTAAAGTGTTGTGCTAACCATTAAGCTACCATGCCGTCCCATCCGTTTACTTATTCATTATGTATTTATTTATCTGTTTGTTTATTCTTACTGTAACTCGCAAAATATTTTATGTATTGCATGTACTGCTGACATATGTCAGTGACAGTAAACTTGATTCTGATTCATGGTCCTGACTTTTAAATATATTGATGTTTCTTCAATGTCATTGGTCTGAACTGTAGGACTCCCTCCAATTAGTACAACATTTAAGATCAGGTTGGATAGATTTTTGCATAGTCAGGGGATTAAGAGATATGGGGAAAAGACAGGTAAATGGAGATGAGCCAATGGCCTGATCAGCCATGATCTTATTGAATGGTGGAGCAGGCTCGACGGGCCACATGGCCTACTCCTGCACCTATTTCTTAATTTCTTATGTTCTTATGTACTGTGGAACACACAAGAGTCTGCAGGAGCTGGAATTTCCAGAGACTGTGGGTGTATCATCAAATGCGGAACCACAGTGAAGGCAGCCCCACACAATCAGTGCAGCTCCGGATGGGAAATAACTGCCTTGCTGTTCAAGGAACTTGAGTGTGAACTGATCTCTCGTGCTTTCTAGCACTAGTCTGATCTCCATTGGTTTCCTGTCTTCCAGCCACATCTTCCAGTGGGAGGTTTAGCCACTGCAACTGACTCCTTGGTGTTGCTGTATTGCAAAAAGATAGTGGGAAGTTTACTAGGTGTGTGTGTGAGAGCAAATAAGATAAAGCGCTGTAGTGAAGCAAGGAATGGGTCATCCGTTCATCAAAGGCTTCTCAGAAAACTTTCTATAGAAATACTGAAAACTGCTGATTAAATAGATGACTGTTAATAAATTTAAAAATAACAAGGGAATAATTGAAAGCATAGAAACACATCAAAGTTCAAAGTAAATGTATCATCAAAGTACATATATATAACCAGATACAACCCTGAGATTCATTTTCTTGTGGGCATACTCAATAAATCCATAATAGAACAATAACCATAACCGAATTGGTGAAAGACCGTACCCACTTGGGCTTTCAACCAGTGTGCAAAAGGCAACAAACTGCAAATTACAAAAGGAAATAAATGATGATAATAAATAAATAAGCAGTAAATATCAAGAACACCAGATGAAAGTGAAAGTGAGTCCATAGGTTGTGAGAACATTTCAGTGATGGGGCAATTGAAGTTGAGTGAAGTTATCCACTTTGGTTTAAGAGCCTGATGGGTTGAGGGGTAATCAATGTTTCTGAATCTGGTGATCTGAGCCAGCGATCATGTTTGCTGTTGTGTGCTGGGGCAGCAGGCTGAGGGTAGCAGAAACCAACAGAATCAACAAACTCATTCGTAAGGCCAGTGATGTTGTGGGGATGGAACCGGACTCTCTCACGGTGGTGTCTGAAAAGAGGATGCTGTCCAAGTTGCATGCCATCTTGGACATTGTCTCCCATCCACTACATAATGTACTGGTTGGGCACAGGAGTACATTCAGCCAGAGTCTCATTCCACCGAGATGCAACACAGAGCCCCACAGGAAGTCATTCCTGCCTGTGGCCATCAAACTTTACAACTCCTCCCTTGGAGGGTCAGACACCCTGAGCCGATAGGCTGGTCCTGGACTTATTTCCTGGCATAATTTACATATTACTATTTAAATATTTATGGTTTTATTACTATTTAATTATTTATGGTGCAACTGTAATGAAAACCAATTTCCCCCGAGATCAATAAAGTATGACTATGACTATGACTATAATCAAATAATTACAACATCAAAAAGTAAAAAAAAGTAGCTGCATTCTTCCTTAGAATAAGAAACATGTTAGCATAGCGATTAGTAAAGTTCAAAGTAAATTTATTATTAAAGTATACATGTGTCAGCATATACAACCTGAGATTCATTTATTTGCTGGCATTCACAGGGAGTACAAGAAACACAATAGAACTAGTCCACACCCAACAGGACAGAAAACAAACTGTGCAAATACAAAGGAGATAATACTATTTCAGAACGAGTGACCAACTCAAAACATACAGTAAGGTGCGTTGTTTGCGTTAACAACCAACACACCCACTGATGTGCTGGGGGCAGTCCCCAAGTGTCGCCAAACACACCGGTGCCAACGTAGCTTGGCCACAATCCCTATTCCTCCCTCCCACCTAAATAGCATGCATATGCACAGCCCTTCAAGTCCAGGACAGACCGTCTTTGGTCTCCAGCCTCTGGTGGACTGGACTCACAGACGTTGGGCCTTTGACTTCCCCAGCCTCACAGCAATTTACAGACCTGGGGTTCCAGCAATCTGGCCCCCACTTCTGGAATTCTAATTCACGTTTGGGCTTCAGTCTTCGATATCGATCCCAGGACTTGCCAATATGATAAATGCGGATCCTGGATGAGGACCCGGAACACTAAGCCACAATCTCCAGATTTGCCGATTACACAAATCTCAGCATTAGGCCTCGAACTCCATAGTTGCTGATGATGGGACCCCGAACACTAGGCCTCGAACACCAGTCTTGCTGATTCTGACATAAACCTAGCATATGTCTTGAATTTTGCTGCCTTGTGGAAGCTGTACTCTGCAAGATGTAAAAATTACTATAATTTACAAAAATAAATAAATACTCTAAAGAAGAATAATGAAATAGTGTCCATGGACTATTCAGAAATCTGAGGGCGGGTAATTTCACACCTCTCATTGAGTCTGGACTTGAGAGCAAGCCAGTGTGTCTGAGCTTTCTTGTTTTGGAGTGGTTCTACAACAGCATTGTTCAGTTCATTGGCTTCCCGGCTCAGGGCTTGTTGCTGGGAACCCACATGGACTGAGAGCAAACTGAAGTGTTGAGCAGAGTGGCGTTGAAACTCGGGCCTTCTCTCACTGCTGTGGCTGGATGACTCAGCGCCAGCAATCCTGAAACACAGTGCAGCTCAGGAACAGGCCCTTCGACCTCCAATGTTGTGCCAAACCAATTAAAATAACAGTAAAGTGCGCAACTAAGTTAATCTCTTCTGCCTACACAATGTCCATTTTCCTCACATTCAAGTGTCTATCAAAACGCCTCTTAAAAAATCTCTAATGTATCTGACTCTACCACCTGCCCAGGCAACACATTCCAAGCAGCCACCACTCTCTGTATAAAAAAACTTCCCTCACACATTTCCTTTCAACTTGCCCCCTCTCAACTTAAATGCATGTCCACTGGTATTAGACATTACAACCCTGGGAAGAAGATTCTGTCTGTATCGATGGCTCTCATAATCTTATAAACCTCTACCAGATCCCTCCCCCACCCCCAGACTCTGCTGTTCCAGAGGAATCTATCCAGATTTGTCCAAATACCAAAGAGAAAAATAATAATAATAATAATAATAAGATATGCAATAATCAAGAAAACTAAGAGCCCTTGAGAGTGAGTCTAAATGTTGTGGGAACATTTCAGTGAGGGGATGAATGACATTGAGTGACGTTATCTCCTCTGGTTCAAGAATCTGATGGTTGAAAGGTAATGACTGTTCTGGATCTGGTGATGTGAGTCCTGGGGCTCCCTTAGCTTTTCCCTGATGGCAGCAGTGAAACGGGAGCATGTCCTGGGTGGTGGGGGTCCTTTACGATGGATGCTGCTTACCTGTGACAGTGCTCAGTGATGGGATAGACTGGGCTGTGTCCACTACTTTTTGTTTTTGTAGGATTTTCCATTCAGGGGCATTGCTGTTTCCATACCAGGCTGTGATGCAGCCAGTCAATATTCTCTCCATCACAACTCTATTGAACTTTGTCAAATAATTCTGCTACTGGAGAGGGAGGGGCCAGATTGGGTGAGGAATTCCATCAACTATTGTAGTGATATACCACGCTAGGGGGCCACGTGAGTGACAGTAGTGATATGCTGATGCATATGAATGCTATGGAACAGTACTGAAAGCATTCTCTATCAGTGTAAAGTATGAAAAAGCGTTCAGTGGTATATTCTTAAAAGCATAAAACCATAAGATATAGGAGCAGATTTAAGCCATTTGGCCCATTGAGTCTGCCCTGCCATTTTATCATGACTAAACAATTTACTGCGTCCGGTGCTCCCAATGTGGCCTTTTATATATTGGCGAGACCCGATGCAGACTGCAAGACTGCTTTGCTGAACATCTACGCTCTGTCTGCCAGAGAAAGCAGGATCTCCCAGTGGCCACACATTTTAATTCCACAACCCATTCCCATTCTGACATGTCTATCCACGGCCTCCTCTACTGTAAAGATGAAGCCGCACTCAGGTTGGAGGAACAACACCTTATATTCCGTCTGGCTAGCCTCCAACCTGATGGCATGAACATCGACTTCTCTAACTTCCGCTAACGCCCCACCTCCCCCTCATACCCCATCTGTTACTTATTTTTATACACACATTCTTTCTCTCACTCTCCTTTTTCTCCCTCTGTCCCTCTGAATATACCACTTGCCCATCCTCTGGGTCCCCCCCCTTGTCTTTCTTCCCGGACCTCCTGTCCCATGATCCTCTCGTATCCCCTTTTGCCTATCACCTGTCCAGCTCTTGGCTCTATCCCTCCCCCTCCTGTCTTCTCCTATCATTTTGCATCTCCCCCTCCCCCTCCAGCTTTCAAATCCCTTACTCACTCTTCCTTCAGTTAGTCCTGACGAAGGGTCTCGGCCCGAAACGTCGACTGCGCCTCTTCCTATAGATGCTGCTTGGCCTGCTGCGTTCACCAGCAACTTTGATGTGTGTTGCTTGAATTTCCAGCATCTGCAGAATTCCTGTTGTTTGCAATTTTGTAAATAATTGTTTTTTTAAAATTATGAATAAATTTTATTTTGATTGAAAAAAGTTGCATCATTAAGTATTAAACATAGAGTAAATGTGATTGAAGTTGATTTTTTCCCCATAATTAACCAGACAACCCATTGGAGTAAACGGGGGAATGATGTTGCTACGTAATAACCATAATGAGAATGTGAAGGTGCATGGTTAACAAAATGGTACGTTTATTTGCAGCAGGGAGTTAGCAAGTGAGTTGGATTTGTATGACGCACGGCAAATGAGCTAAATCATTGTTGAGAGAGTCAATTTGCTCAGTAAATGTGGTCTGTTTAAAGAGTGAAGCTCCTATTCAACAGCTCCCAATTATAGCAAGGCTGATCCTTGTAAAAAATGTTGTGAGTGGGGGATGGTTACACAGACAACCTGTATAAAATCATCAAGCATTTTCATCCACAGCAGAAAGGTTAGCAGGTGTGCATTGATTCCTCTCTATCATGGGTCTCTGTTGGTCACAGTCGACCATGGAAGTTGTGTCCTAGCTATGTAAATATACAAGATTGTACAGTATAATACGGAGAGCAAGCTGTTGCTCTTGTAGCAAGCTCCCCCTGGCCATGCATCTGATAAACCCAAAGGTTTGGTATCAGCAGCATCGCAGGAGTTGCCGGTCAGTGTTGAACTCAACATAGGACTGCCTTAGGAACTCCAGCTCTGGATTTTTCCCTTTGGGTTTACTCCCACAGCATCCTCCTTGTGTGGGTATAGCTGTGAGGCAGCAGGTGTTTCAGATCGGAGTTTTCCTTCTCCTAGATGAGCTGCCAGCCATGGCTGACGAACATCTTCTGCCCAAAGCGACTGGTTTTAGGCACCAGTAACTCACCATTTCCCTTCCTCCAACGCACATGAAAGTTGCTGATGAACACAACAGGCCAGGCAGCATCTCTAGCTCGTAAGAGAATTACTGGCTCTTCTTTCAGTTAGTCCTGACGAAGGATCTCGGCCCGAAACGTTGACTGTACCTCTTCCTAGAGATGCTGCCTGGCCTGCTTTTATGTGTGTTGCTTGAAATTCCAGCACCTGCAGATTTCCTCGTGTTTGCGTTTTCCCATCCTCCTGTCAGTAGAAACGGTTCTGCCATGCATGGTAGCTAAGTCACACATGAAGGCCAGGATCTGGACTTGGTGTCAGAGGCTATTTGAGGAGCACACCATTGGGAGCATTTCATAGGCGGTGGGAGTTTGATCTCATTACCACCTCCGGCTATGACAACCTTAGGGAACCCTTCTATCCTGGACATCTTTAACATTGTCATTATATGTAACCTGAAAATCGTATCATGAAGGGTCTCAACCTGAAATGTCTACGGTTCATCTCCCTCCACAGATGCTGCCTGATCTGCTGAGTTCATCCAGCATTTTGATTCTTGCTCCAGAGTCCAGCATCCGTCGTCTCTAGTGAGATCCTCATTATCTTTTGTGACGACCTCCACCATCAGAGAGGAGATACGGGAGCATGAAGACACACACTCAGCAATTTAGGAACAGCTTCTTCCCTGCTGCCATCAGATTTCTGAATGGACAATGAACTGATGAACACTAACTCACTATTTTGCTTTATTTTTTCATTATTTATTTAATTTTAAATTTCTTATTGTAACCTATAGTCATATTTTCTATGTATTACAGTGCAGTGCTGCTGAAAAACAAAAAATAATCACTACATTTACAGTACTGTCCAAAAGTCTTAGGCACATATGTATGGCCAGGGTGCCTAGGAATTTTGCACAGTACTGTAGTAATTTATGTATTGCACTGTACAGCTGCCACAAAAAAAAACAAATTTCATGACACGTGTGAGTGATAATTAATCTGATTCTGATATGGGCCTCCATTGTGGACTGAGAGTGGGAAGGGGGCAAGGAGAGGGGAATCATGATTGGGAAAAGAAGAAGGGAGAGGGGAGGGAGTGGGAAGCACCAGAGAGAGATTCTGTAATGACCAATAATCCAATTGCTTGGAATCAAATGAACTTGCCTGGTGTCTCAGAGCTGGGTGGGTCCGTACCCTGGCCACCCACCGTCACCACCCCCCCCCCACCTCATCCCGATCCTGGCACTCTTTCTCTGCCGCCTGTCCCAGTCCCCAGCAGTGGCGCTCCAGCTGAACCGTTCCAAACATGCTCTGCTCCCACCAGATTTATAAGCTCTCTCTCCGCTCCACCTCGACAAGCACCCAGTACTCTGCCAAAGTCTTAGTCATCATAGCTGTATACATGCGCTTAAGACTTTTGCAGAGTACTGTATTAAATGCAAGAAATTCTGCAGATACTGAAAATCCAGAGCAACATACACAACATGCTGGAGGAACTCAGCAGGTCAGGAGAGCAGAAATTTATGCAAAGGAATTTAAAAAAAGTCGACATTTTGGGCCGAGACACTTCATCAGGACTGATGCTGCGATAGATGCCACCTGAGCTGCTGAATTTCTCCAGCATTTTTGTGTTTGTTATTCTTTTTGCAGCAATGGCTCTATAAATTGCAAGACAGACAAACCCGAGTTATGTAAAATTAAAAGTATTGCACAACACAAATAGCATATCAATATCATAAACAAATTGCTGGAGGAACTCAGCAGGTCGGGCAGCACCTATGTCGGTGTTTTGGGCAAAAATCCTTCTTCAGGACTGGAAGGGAAGAGGGAAGATGCCAAACTAAAAAGGTGGGGGGAAGGGGTAGGAGATAAGCGAAGCCAGGTGTGTAGGAAGGATAAAAGGCTGGAGAGGAGGGAATCCGATAGGACAGCAGAGTGGACCATCGGTGAAAGGGAAGGAGGAGGGAATCTGGGGGAGGTGAGAGTCGGGTGAGAAGTGGTAAGAGGCCAGATTGAGGAATAGAAGAAGAAGGGAAGGGGAGGGAATTTTTTTTACTTGGAAAAAGAAATCGATATACAGTACATGCCATCAGGTTGGAGGCTACCCAGGCAAATATCAGGCGTTACTTCTCCACCCTGAAGCGGGCTCATCTTGGCATACGAGGAGGCCATGGGCTGACATGTTGGAACGGGAATCATTGTAATTAACATAATTGCAGGGAAATATAGACTGAAGTAGAATTAGAGATTCACAGTGCATAGATTAATAAAAGACTGAACACACTGTTGCTATCCAGGTTTTTTTTTACAAAAGCAAAAATTAAATTACTAGTGCAGTAGGTAAAAATTCATTTATGAAAGCCCATGTTATTACGTGAACAAATTAATTCCCAAATCTAAGTGTTCTGGTGGAATGAAAATCCTTTCTACACGTTACAACATGTCTTGGAGTGTTCAGCTCTTTATTTCCCAGGACATCTTAAGCTATGGGACTGCTCTTTAGCTTTACCGCAGGAGTGGGGTTATTGAAGGTGCCGAGCCATAGAAGCTTTCCACAACCCTTCCCTCACATCAGTAACTACTGTCTACACCGCTGGCCAATGTTAAGCAGGCATGGGCCAGTATACCTCTCTCTGTCCAGACGCAAAGAGCCCTGTAATATTACACTGCTTGGCATCTTGATATATACCCTCTGATGGGACGTATGCAGAAAAGGGACTTGCTAAGGTTATAGAGACAGACAGCTTGGAAACAGGCCATTCAACCCATTCACATTAATCTGAGTTTTTTATTCTCCTCAAATTCTCATTAACATCTCCATCTTCTCACTGCCACCATCAGAAAGGAAGTACAGATGCCCTGGGACCAACACTACCAGGTTCAGGAACAGGAACACTTCAAGCATCAGGCTGCTGAACCAGAGTGGATATCTTCACTCATCTCAACTCTAAACTGATTACACAACCTATGAACTCACTGTCAAAGACTCTGCAACTCACGTTTTCAATAGTTGCTTCTTGTTCTTCTTCTTATTTCCTTTTTGTAATTGCACAATTTGTTATCTTTTGTATATTGTCATTATAGTTTGTTGTGTGCAGTTTTTTAATTGATTCTATTGTGTTTCTTTGTGTTTACTGTGAATACCTACAAAAGAATTAATTTCAGGGTTGTACAGTATATGGTGACATATAAGTACTTCGATGATAAATTTACTTTGAACTTCAAACTCCAGCTAGATTGTACAAAAGCTAATTTAGAATTGCCAATTAACATTTTGTTGGGATTTTGGAGAAAGCTGAATCACCTGACTGAAGCTCGCACAGTCACGGGGAAGAACGTGCAATCTCTGCACATGCAACATTGGCGGTCTGGATTCAACCCAGATTTCTACTGGTGTGGAGCAGAGGCTCTACAAGTTATGACAGTGTTACACAAAATAACCCTTGTTAGCTGGCGATCGAAGGCTATAGAATATGCTTGGTGCTACACTGAGAGTTTCAAGGTCTGAGTTTCTTTCCCAGATGTCAGGGGTAAAAAACAGAACCTGCATTTGTGTAGCAATATTCAAAATCCCTCGGTTCCAAGGTTTCAGGTTGCGACGAAGAGCCTCGGTCCAAAACGTCAACGGTTTATTCCTTTCCATAGATGCTTCCTGACCTGATGAGATAGATCCTCCAGCATTTTGTGTGGGCCGGTAATTCACTTTTATGTTGTGCTGTCCCTGCAATGCACTGAATTTAAAAAACCATTTTCAATCTTATCTAATCACTATCAGAACAAAATTTCCTTCCTAGTCTGTTGTGTGATGCCTGCCAGGATTTGCCTCTGAATATTGATATTTTGCCCAGCTTTCTCAATCCACATCTTTGCTGATGCATATAAATTATAGTGTGGTTCTTCTTAATTAGTTTTCTATTTAATGATCTGGATATAATTTCAGTAATTGCTATTATGCAGTGTAACTAGTTAATAGTTCCACACCCTAACCTTACTGTTTGCAGTCACTGAGTATTATAGATTAATAATGTGTCCATGTCTCTGTAAACGTCGATCTGCATTGAGTGTATTTGCATGTGCATCTGTGTGTTTGTTTGCGTGTGTCTGAGTGAGTCCAAAAGTGTGCATCTGTTTCATGTTCATATCTGTGTGTGTGTGTGTGTGTGTGTGTGAGAGTAACTGAATGCCTATGTGTGTGTGAGAGAAAGAGAGAGTGGGGGGGATGGAGAGAGAGGGAGAGTGAGGGAAGGAGGGAGAGAGAAGTGGGGGAGAGACGGAAGGGGGAGGGGAGTGCGAGGGAGAGAGAGAAGAGAGAAGAAAGGGGGGAGGGAGGGAGGGGGGAGAGAGAGAGAGCATAGGGGCATTAGATGCCTCAGCTTTTTCAGCATTTCACTGTGGCTGTTCACTGATTGTAAGTATAAGTCAGCCGCTGAAGGGAATGGTACTTGTTGTCATTTGAAGACACTCCATTGTGTACGTGGCACTAATTGTCAGGGCACCATCACTGAAGTTGCCCCATTCTGCCCTGGAGATCATGCTTTGATAGTGAGACCTTTGAAGGTTTAAAATAAATCATTTGTGTGACAACTTCATTATTACACAGAATATTATTGAGGAACAATCCAAGACTAAATAAGGAAAAAATACTAATTCTAGTTAGAAGTGTTATTGTGTGGGAGAGAGATGTTATAACACACATCATACTTACAAGGAGCGCTGTCTCAAGAAAGCAGCATCCGTCATCAAGGACCCTGTTATTCAGGTCATGCTCTTTTCTTGCTACAACCACTGGCCAGGAGGTAAAGCAGCCTTAGGTCCCACACTATTAGATTCAGGAACAGTTGTTACCCTACAACCTCCTGAACCAGGGTAGATAACTTCACTCACCTCGACACTGAACTGATTGCACAACCAACAGACTCACTGTCATAAACTCTACGAACTCATCTTCTCAGTGTTAATCATTACTTGCAAAGAAACTGTCTTCTTTTGCACATTGTTTTGTCAGACTTTCTTAAGTATAAATTTTCATATATTCTATTGTATTTCTTTATTTGTCCTGTAAATGCGTCTGCAAGCAAATGAATTTCTAGGTAACATATACATAATTTGATAATAAATTTACTTTGACATTGATTTTGACATCTTATTGACCCCGCTTCCTGAGGCCCTGCCACCGAGGTTAGACCATCTAACCCCTTGAGACTGTTCTGTAATTTACCACACTGATCTGCACTCCTCATCATTAGTCATGCCATGGGGCATTATGGCAGGTAGTGTAGTGGTTAGCCCAACGCTTTACAGTACAGGCGACCTGTGTTCAATTTTTTTCTCCTTTATTTTGCTCCCTTATTGCACTAATTATTTAATTTTATATATACATATATCTATAGCACATTTTAAAATCATCAAAGTACATATATGTCACCATCTATAACCCTTTCTTGCAGGCATACACAGTAAATCCAAGAAATACAATAGAATCAATGAAAGACCACACCACACCTATCAGGTCATATTAACAACTAAAGTGCAAAAGACAACAAGCAGTGCAAAGACAAATCATTATAAATAAAGAAAAAATATCTAAAACGTGAGATGAATTGTCCTTGAAAGTAAGTCCATAGATTGTGCAACAGCTGAATCAGAATCAGATTGATTATTGCTGTCATAGGTCGTAAAATTTGCTATTTTGTGGCAGGCATCACGATAAAATATAAATTATAGTGCAAAAGAGTAATAGCAAGGTAGTGTTCATGGGTTCGTGGACTGTTCAGATATCTGATGGTGGTGGAGAAGAAGCTGTTCTTAAAAAGTTGAGTGTAGGTCTTCAGGTTCCTGAACCTCCTCCCTGATGGTATTAATGAGAAGAGGGCATACCTTGGGTGGTGAGGGTCTTTCATATTGGATGCTGCCTTCCTGAGGCACCTTTGGAAGGTGTCCTCGATGGCTGGCAGGCTTGTGGCTGTGATGGAGTTGGCAGAAGCCTCTTATAATCCTGTGCATTGGTGCCTCAGTACCAGGAGGTGTTACAATCTGTTAGAATGTGGAAATTTGCTCGAATTTTTGGTGATATACTAATTCTTCTCAATCTTCTGATGTAGTGAAACTGCTGGCATGCCTTCCTTTGTGACTGCACCAACAGGACGGGCCCAAGGTAGACACCAATAGAAATCAAGACTCAGTAGTTAGATTTCTTCTGCTGTTAGAGATGGCAATTACTTGGCACATTCATCATATATCTGTTAGCTTCTACATATTGCCTCATGTTGTCTCGGTCTTGCTACATGCAGCAGCATTATAATTCAGAGCAGATGGACAAGGGTCAGCATATTAGCACGTCATCTGAAGGGTGACATTTCCTTCAGTACAGTGCTGGAGGTTCATTTAGAATTAATATGCTTCCGTCCTGGATTGCGGATGACTTGACCCTATAAACTTCTGAATAAATAGAAACAATTGGACCCGTCAGTCAAGGACCTCAGTTTGCCACTTACAGCTTTTTAATGGAGACTTTAGCTCCTGTTAGAGGGAATTAAACTTGCATGTGTATCATGTGGACTCCACTTATCTCTGTTGAGAGTATTACATTTCCTTCATCCAGGTAAATGCAATAGTCTGCAAAAACAGCAGGGCATCCTAGTTTCTCAGAGATTCTTAGAAATACTACTAATAATTACACCACTTGTGGGAAAGTCTGTGGTTTGACATCCCGGAGTCTTGTGAAAGCTGCACTCAGGGGAGATTTATTTTCTAGCTCCGTGCCAGTATTCCGAGTGGCTCACACCCCCTCTCTGCATTGAAGTTTTTTGGGTAACTTTGACAATATTTTTGAGTGAGGAAGGAACGATTTTGCAATCTTAAGTCATCCCTCATTTATCACATACAATAGCGCATAGCTATCATGGAAATGCGGCCAATTCACTAAGGGTCAGTGCCTGCAAATGGTCATGGAATAAATTACTGGATAAACCTTTTAGTCATGTGGTTGGACACAGCTTCCTTTGAGTTATAGAGAGTACAACACAGAACAGGCCTTCTGACCATTCTCTCCCACACTGACCTTCTGGCGCGAATGTCATTTACCTACACTAGAACAAAGTTCATGTTCAACTTTAATTGTCATTCAATCACACATAAGTACCCATAAATGCAGCCGAACAACACAGATTCAGAATCTAAATCAGGTGTATTTTTGAAATACATCACAAAATTTGTTACTTTGCAGCAGCAGTAGAGTGAAAAAGCATAAAATTAATGTAAGTTACAAAAATATATAACTAGTTTGAAAGATGAATAGCTTCTGCATTTGATGATATGGCAATATGACAAAGACTCCTGTATATGATAATCAATTCGACTTTTACTGTGATCTGCTCTGAAGATAAAAAATATCTTTATTTGATTGCACAAACTGCTGTCGTACCATACCAGCCATATTCCAACTGTCAATAACTTCCTTGGTGGAAAAAAACCTTACCAGCTCCTCTCCACAGTTCACTTCAACTTTCTTCTTAAAACAGTGCCCTTTTCAATTTCATATCTCATGTCACGGGATGGTAACACTGGCGTGGGCATCAAAGCTGTGGAACCCTTTACTTATACCATGGAAGGTAAACAGAAATCTGAACTAAAAACTCACTTTAAATTAGCTCCTCTAGCAGTACAATACTCGCCATTTATTGAATTGGGAGCACCCTTGCTCAGTTTTGTGCTTCGATCTTTGGAGTGGGACATGTGCCGATAACCTTTGAACCCAATTGCATGGCAGCGTGCCTAATTGAGTTTAGATGTTGTCGGGGTCACTGGTGTGGAATTTGGAGTGATTTTGTTGCAGGGATAGGAAGCAGTAGTGGAGGATGAACTGAGCCCTGTGTAGTAGTGCAAAGCAACTGCATCAGAAATTATATTTCTTTTCAGTGTAATTTTCTGTCAAATATCAACTTCGTTTGATGTTCTTCAGTTGGTTTATGCTCAAATAAGCTGCAGTTTGCATCAATCACCAAATAAATCCCCTCCCTTTGAACATTATATTGAAGATTAATTGCGCCTGTGTAAATCATACTTTTTCCCTGAAAACCTATTATGTAAAATTTAATTATAATCAAGTGGTAAGTGGATTATTCTGTGAACTAAGAAAAAAACAGACTCAGTGATTTTTCCTTTGAAACTTCCTTTGGTTTGAGACCATTAAGGTTCTTGACGTCACTCTGTTTCTAAGCTGAGTTATCAGAGATGGAACAAAAGCATTTGCTAATATTTGCTGCAGTTTTAGCTACTTTTCTGTCTCCACTAAATGAATATTGCATTTTTCCTTGTTTTATAAAATTTGAATTGAATTGGGACAATTTGTCCTCACTCATTTCCTCCCCCCTCCCACACCCCCACCCCCAGCATGTACAGCACTTGCATTTTGTGGAAAGGCAAAGCTGAAGGTGAGAGATTGTTAGTCAGCTCCTTCGCAACTTGACAGCTCGATCGCACTGACCGATCTCGCCCTCATGACTAACCCACAACATTTAAACTTCTGATCCTGATGCACTTTAAATAGCTGAGCATGAATCAGATGGGCTGAAAGGCCCATTTTTGCGTCATACTTTTCTATGACTCTAAGGTATCAAAATATTCATGGAAGTGTAGAGGACAGCGTATCACATTATAGCACCATTGATCACAATCAGGAGTTCAGTTCCGGATGCCTTTTCTGAATTCAATTTTCAGTATGTAGGTGTCAGATACTGAAAATGTGGGACTTAAAAGGTGATTTCCCCAAAAAGGGGCATCCATCATAAAGGACCCCCCCGCCCCCGCCCATCACTCAATACATTCCCTCCTCTCATTGCTACCAGGACTTAGACAAATTGGAAGAAAGAGCAAAATAGTGGCAGGTGGAATACAGTGTTGGGAAATGTATGATAATGTATTTTGGTTAAAGGAACAATAGTCGGACTATTATCTAAATGGAGAGAAGATTCAAACATCAGAGGTGCAGAGGGACTGAGGAGTCCACGTGCAAGACGCCCAGAAGGTTAATTTGCAGTTTGAGCCTGTGGTAAAGAAGGCAAGTATAATGTTGGCCTTTATTTCAGGGGGAATAGAATATAAAAGCAAAGAGATAATGCTGAGGCTTTATAGTCAGGCTGCACTTGGAGTATTGTCAACAATTTTGGGCCCCATACCTCAGAAAGGATGTGTAGTCATTGCAGATAGTCCAGTGGAGGTTCAAGACGATGATTTCAGGAATGAAGGGGTTAACATATGAGGAGTGTTTGGCAGCTTTGGGCCTGTACTCACTGGAATTTAGAAGAATGCGGGGAGATCTCATTGAAACCTACTGAACGTTGAAAGGACTAGATAGGGTGGATATGGAGAGGATGTTTCCTGTGGTGGGAGTATCCAGGACCAGAGGGCACAGACTGAAAATTGAGGTGACCCTTTAGAACAGAGGCAAGGAGGATTTTTTTTAGCCAGAGAGCAGTAAATCTGTGGAATGCTCTACCACAGACTGCGGTGGAGGCCAAGTTTATGTGTATATTTTAGGCAGAAGTTGATTGTTTCCTGATCAGTCAGGGCATCAAAGGGTATGGATAGAAGGCAGGTGTATGAGGTTGAGTGGGATTGGGGATCAGCCATGATTGAATGGCGGAGCAGACTCGATGGGCTGAATGGACTAATTCTGCTCCCATGTCTTCCGGTCTTGTGGTGTTATCAAGGAAGAGGTACAGGAGCCTGAAGACACACACACACACAACATTTTAGAAACAGCTTCTTCCCCTCCACCATCAGATTTCTGAATGGACAAAGAACCCATAAACACTACCTCACTGTTTTGTTTTTATTTTGCTCTCTTCTTGTAATACTCACTTAATTTAATTCATATATACTGTATGTTTTTTCATCATAATTTATAGTTTTTTAAAATTATTATGTATTTCAATATACAGTACTGCTGCCACAAAACAACATATTTCACGACATATGCCAGTGATATTAAACCTGAGTCTGACTCAGCTCAGCAGCATAGCAGTGAGCGTAACGCTGGGTTTCAATTCCTGCTGCTGTACACTCTCCCTGTAAGCACGTCAGTTTCCTACACGTGCTCTGGTTTCCCTCCACGTTCCAGAGGTGTACAGATTAGAGTTCGTAAATTGTGGGCATTCTATGTTGGCGCCAGAGGCATGGTGACACTTGCCCTGAGGTCATTAGCGGATTGTGATGGCTATTGATGCAATGGACACATTTCACTGTATACTTTGATGTACGTGTGACAAGTAAAGCTAATCTTTATATTCTTAATTTTACCTTTATATTCCTGAAGGACCTCCGGCTTCCAACTGAGAGTAGATGGGATTTGGATTTAACATCATATCCCTTTTAGCTTGTCCTCCTTCCTCTCCTCCCACCTTCTTATTCTGGTATCTTTTCCCCTTTCCTTTCCAGTCCTGAAGAAAAGTCTTGGCCCAAAACATCGAGTGTTTGGTTCATTTCCACAGATGCTGCCTGACCTGCAGAGTTCCTCCAGCAATGTGTATGTGCTGCTCTGAAATTCCAGCATCCACAGAACTGCTCCTATATATCTGAATGATGGCAGTTCTGACAGGGCAGCACTTCCCAGCTCAAACATTGTGTTCTGAGGTGAGAGTGCAGTCATAAGACCCCAGGCCTGTGGCTGACCAGTGCAGCCATGCCCATCGCAGAATGGGCTTAGCCGTGCTGTGTTGGATCCTGATATTTCTGTGATCCAAAGGTTCTTCAGAAGTTTAGAATGAGTCCCAAATTTATAGCTTACAATAATTTATTAAATGTTACAAGAGCAGAAAATAAACAAGAAAAAGAAGCCGAGAGAATTTTTAAAAAGACAAAGGAAAAAGCGGTCTAAAATAAGCAGAATTCTCATAACGTGGCATCTGCTACTAAGAAGTTGCCAGGAAAATACAGAAGCAACTGTACTCTGGAAAACTCACTGAACAATTACATCTACATTGGTAACAGCCAGTACTTACCTATTTTATTTATTTAACAATACAGCATGGAGTAGGCACTTCGAGCCACACTGCCCCAGCAACTCTGACAAATCGGAATCCTGGTGCTCCATATAGACACTTATAACCTATGCAAAGGGTGCCTAAGACTTTTGCATCGTACTGTGTTTGTCAACATGGGGTGGAGAGTGAGTTTGTCAATCTGGCTGGAGCAAAGGATGTTGGGAGGTGAGGATGGAGTGCTGTGAACAGACGGCGGAGAAGTAGCATCAGGAGTGGGAGCTGGTGTGGGTGCAGACACACCCAGCTCAAAGACACCAGGGCATTGCTGGAATTTTCTTTCTTAACAGGGTTTAACAGAGCATAAAGAGTGGTTGCAAAGTTCTGAAGGAGTTTGCTAACCGCGGGCAAGAATAGCAAATGTTTAATGGAAAGCTTAAAAATGTACTTTGCCTTTTTCAATCTTTCAAGAGAGAATATTTTCACCATGATGTTGAAAACATTCTCTCGAAAGATTAAAAAAGTATAGAACAAAATAATTGTTACTCCAGATCCAATGCAGCACCAAAAAAACACACACGCAGAATGAGACAAAGAACACTGTAATAAAAAGAACAAATAAATATACTGTAAATACATAAGATTGCTTATAATCATGCATTGATAGTCTGTCCATAACCTGATGCCAGGCACAAGAGCATTTGTATTCCGGGATGGAATTTTCCAGTCATGGAGCGCGATGGGATGAATTGGGCTTGTTTTCCTTGGAGCAGAAGTTGTGCGTGTATTGGGTTCACTGTCCGCAAAGCCTGAGACTCAGAAGGAGATTTTAAGCCCTATCCGATATAGATGTACAGGAGCATCAAAACTAAAACCACAAGGCTACTAAACAGCTTCCTCCCACAGGCAGTCAGACTGCTAAATAGCTGCTCTACCTGACTCTGCTTTGGACACTCTTAACCTGAACTGGACACTTATAACTTGATTTTAACTGACATGTGGCTGTTGTGTTTTACTATTTATTGTTATGTTTATTATTTAGTGTTGCATTTGTTATGCTATGATTGCACTGCCTCTGAGGAACACGGTCTCATTCTGCCCTGCAGAGCTGATGTATGGTTAGAATGACAATAAAATTTTTTGAATCTTTGAATCTTTGAATTGAATATCTATATGTACCTTCACTATAGGAAGATTATACTGCATCTACAACTGTTCGAAGACTGGCTTATTTCCGTCTGGTCCCTGTGGCGATATCTAGCTGTCACTACTCACTTCTTGAGTGGTGGATCCAGCCCTCTTTGCCAAGCAGGTGATACTTCGAGCTAATAAAGTAGATTAAACACAGTTGATGTTACTTTTAATGGTACACATTTAAATATAGACTAATGGTTATTTAACAAGATATAAAACTCACACTATATTGCTGATTTTTTTGAAGATTTTAGAATTAAAACTGCCACTGGCCCAAATTGATCACTTTGTTTATCAACTTGATTTGGACTTGCACTCTCCTAGAAATGAGAGATCCCAGGACTCTTCGGAGTGAAATGTGTTTGACAGTGGGATAACAAATCAAGGTGCAAGGGGCTAAATGGTGCCATGATGCTCCCTATGTAACCTCGTCAGACGTTCAGTGTAAATGGAGGAGCCCAGTCAGCTTGACAGGCTTCTCCTTGGACCCGAGGACTGTCGGGCTGCCTTTATGTGCATTGTGGGTGGTTCAGTCATTTATTCAAGAAGGCCAAATAGCAGTCAAGAGGGAAGGCCTTGCTGACAGATCAGTCGGAGAACAGTTTCTAGGTTATGAACTGGGAGACAATCAGAAGCTCATCAAGAGGCAAGGCTGAATGACTTATTATCAAGTTGTGGCGGTGTACGTGCCACGGATACTTCAATCTCCTTTCAGTTCCATTCCGGCACAAATTGAAGTTTAGTGGAGTGCTCTTTGGCACTTTGCACTGTATCTTCCTTCTCAGTTACCTGACTACTCAGGGAATTGAGTGTCCATTAATCCTTGTCGGCAGTCTTCTCGAGCTCATTTCAAAGGCATCACTCACTGTTGTTCCATGAACTAGTAACACGTAGTTCCATTTCAGCTGTTTCAGCCCTCCTATTTAAGCACGTTAAAGCAACCCATCATTACAACGGCTCTCAAAGCTCTCATCCCTTTGTGACCTTCAGCAGCCTGCTGTTGGATTGGGGTGCTGAATAGTTATTTTTCTTGAAGTTTAACTTTCCTATGTTTGCCTGTATCTTTATTACCCATCTGCATATTATAGGTGTACAGTTTTGCACCTTTATATATAGCTAAAGTGCCTAAGACATTTGCAGTAATTTTATGTTTTACACTGTACTGCTGCCACATTTGTGAGTGATGATAAACCTGATTCTGACCTGGGTCTCTGTTGTGGACTGAGAGTGGGAAGGGGGCAGGGAGAGGGGAATCATGGTTGGGAAAAGGGGGAAGGAAGAAGGGAGGGAGCAGGAAGCACCAGAGAGGCATTCTGTAATGATCAATACACCAAGTGCTTGGAATCAAATTACCTTGTCTGGTTTCTCAGGGCTGGGTATTCTGCACCCACACCCCCACAACCTCTGCTAACTCTCCCACACCTCTCCCATGGCACTCCACCCTTGTCATTCCCAACATCCTTTGTTCTTGCCAGATTTACAAACACACTCTCCAGTTCATTTGAAAAAAAAGTACTGTGCAAAAAGTCTGAGGCTACCTCCCCCACTCCTCTCTCTCTCTCTATCTCTCTCTCTTTCTCTCTCTCTCTCTCTCTCTCTCTCTATATATATATATATATATAATTTTGTTCTTTACTTATTGCATCTTTCAAGAGAATGCTTTCAAAATCATGGTGGAAAAATTCTCTCGTGAATGATTAAAACTGTGAAGTACAGTTGGAAGCTTTCCATTAAACATTTGCTATTCTTGCCTGCGGTTAGTAAACTCTTTCATAACTTTGCAACCAGTCTTTATGTTCTGTTAAAGCCTGTTAAGAAAAAAATTTCAGCAATGCACTTGATTGTTCATGTCATACTGTTCATTCAGTATTCTTACAAGAGACTGAAGATTTGCCCAGGCAAAATGAGCACATTGCACTGTTAACCTATGACCTTTACCTCTCATCTCACACAACCTGATTGCATTTGGAAAACGCCTGCTTGCATTTACGAACATAGCCCTCCTGATTCAAGACCACAAGACTATAAGACATAGGAGCAGAATTAGGCCATTTGGCCCATCGAATCTGCTCCACCATTCAATCATGGCTGATCTTTTTTTTCTGTCTCTTCCTCAACCCCAGTTCCCAGCCTTCTCCTCGTAACCTTTGATGCCATGTCCAATCAAGAACCTATCAATCTCTGCCTTAAATACACTCAACGGCCTGGCCTCCACAGCTGCATGTGACAACAAATTCCACAAATTCACCACCCTTTGGCTAAAGAAATTGCTCCTCATCTCTGTTTTAAAGGGTGCCCCTCTATCCTGAGCCTGTGCCCTCTTGTCCTACACTCTCCCACCATAGGAAACATCTTTTCCACATCTACTCTGTCTGGGCCTTTCAACATTGGAAAGGTTTCAATGAGATTTCACCTCATCCATCTGAATTCCAGCGAGTACAGACCCAGAGCCATCAAATGTTCCTCATATGATAACCCTTTCATTTCAGGAATCATCCTTGTGAACCTCCTCTGGTCCCTCTCCAATGCCCAAAACTGTTCACAATACTCAAGGTGAGGCCTCACCAGTGCCTTACGAAACCTCAGCATCTCATTGCTTCAAGATTGTTTAATGCCATTTCCAGTACACAGCTGTAAAGGAGAACGAAGTAATTGTTACTCAGGGTCTGATGCAGCTCAAAAAAAAACATAATGAGATAAAGAACACAGTAATAAACAATACAAATTAAGTATAAATGTAAAAGATAGCTTATATACAATACTGTGCAGAAGTTTTAGGCACATATATATAGCTCAGGTGCTTCAGACTTTTGCACAGTAATTTTACATATTGTGCAGTACTGCTGCCGTAAAAAAAATTTCAAGATACTGTATATGAGAGTAATGATAAACCTGATTCTGATATGAGTCTCTATTGTGGACTGAGAGTGGGAAGGAGGCAGGGAAAAGGAAATCATAGTTGGGAGAAGAGGAAGGGAAAGAGGAGGGAGCGGGAAGCACCAGAGAGACATTATGCAATGATCAATAAACCAGTTGTTTGCAGTCAAATGACCTTGCCTCATGTTTCAGGGCTGCGTGTGTCTGCATCCATACCACCCCCTGCCCCAAGTACTCTTTCTCTGTCACCGCTCCCACAACCCTCCCACAGAGCTCCACCCTCACCAGTCCTGGCATCCTTTCTCCCTCCAGATTGACGAACTTGCACCCCACTCCATCTTGACAAATAGAGTACTGTTTAAAAGTTTTAGGCACCCTAGCTGTACATATGTTGAGGTGTTGGCCTTGGACATAGACCGAGCAGGCACCTAGTCCGTGTCAAACTATTATTCTGTGATTTATTCAGTTGTCTAAGTCTAAGCTTCCCAGCTGACTTGGAGGAATTTGAACTGAACTCTCCAGATCAATGACCCAGGTCTCCATGTATTGCCTGAGCAACTTAACAATTATTCCACTGGTTGAATATGCAGCCAGCTTTCAACATCCTCCTTTGCCTATGAATTGGGGTGAACTCTGGCAAAGCCACTAGGAACATGACTGCACCCCAATATCCCCTGGATTAATACCTGGAGGAAGGGCAAAGAAATGTCCAAATGATGCCGTGAAATAAGTGCATTCATTATGGGGTTTGCAAACTGATTCTTGATCGGTGCTGACATACTGCCAAGCTGACTGCCTCTGAAGTAAATATAAAACCATGATGTGGCGTTAATCTCATTATTCAAGGAGAGTGAGTGGCTGTGTATTTGCCTCAGGCATTTTCTAATGAGAGGGATTCACTGGATAGAAGCTCAGAGGCATTTTGCATCAGAACATTTGTGCAAGGGATAAAAGGCCAACAGTAAGGACAAACACTTCAATCGACAAAGCAGAGAAATGTATTTATTTATTTGGAGATACAGTGCAGAACAGGCCATCCAGCAACTCACCTATTTAACACTAGCCTAATGACAGGACAATTTACAATGACCAATTAACCTACTAACTTGTACGTCTTTGGTCTGTGCAAGGAAACCGGAACATCTGGAAAAAACTCACGTGGCAAACTCCTTACAGGCGGCGCCGGAATTGAACTCTGAACTCTTGACGCCATGAGTGGTAATAGCATTGCATTAACCAGTATGTTACTGTGGTAATCTACAGTACTGTGCAAATGTCTGTATATATAGCTAGGGTGCCTAAGACTTTTGCACAGTACTATATTTGTCAACGTGGAGCAGAGAGCGAGTTTGTAAATGTGGCGGGAGCAAAAGATGTTGGGAATGGTGAGGTGTATGGGACAGGTGGCAGAGAAGGAGTGCTGGGGCAGGGGTGGTGTGGGTACAGACACACCCAGCCCTGAGACACCAGGCAAGGTCATTTGATTCCAAACAATAAGTTTATTGATCATTACAGAATGTCTGTCCGGTGCTTCCCGCTCCCTGTTCGTTACAGTTTATATGTATAAATACGTGAATTGCATATGTCATTACACTACCATGTGTTACACATGCACCTCGCATAAAGTAAACTCATAGTTAGACATTTTGAAGGTACAAAACATACTGTAACAGGTAATGGCTAATGTAAGAGGAGATATGTACTTTTAAGGTGATTGGAGGAAAATTTAGTGGGAATGTCAGTGGTAGGTTTTTTTGCACGAGAGTTGTGGATGCATGGAATGCACTTCTGGGATTGGAGCTCGAAGCAGACATACAAAAGGACATTGAGGAGACTCTTAGATAGGTACATGGATGAAAGTGAACTGGCGAGCTATGTGGAAGGGAAAGGTTAGATCAATCTTACCACAGATTAAAACGTCACACAACATCACAGGCCAAAGACTGTACTGTTCTATTTTCTAAATGAGACCATTTGCCCATTGTGTCTCAAACAGCTCTGTGCAAGAGCAGTTCGCTTGTTCCATATCCCACCCCAAGCTACCCTCCTGCTCCAATGAACTGCATATCCACAATGGTTAGTCAGCAATGGGATGTCAGTGAATCATTTTCCCAGGATAGAAATGTTAAATAGAAGAGGGGATAACTTTCAGGCAAGAGGGGTAAAGTTTAAAGGGGTAGAATTTAGCACAGTGTGCTGGGTGCCTGGAACACGTTGCCAGGGATGATGGTTAAGGAGACACAACAATGGCACTTTAAAGGTGTAGGCACATTGAACAAGCAGGGAATAGAAGGTTATGGATCATGTGCAGGCAGATAGGTCTCGTTCTACTTGGCATCACGGTTAGCTCAGAGTCTGTGAGCCAGGTTCCTGTTCTACACTGTTCTATGTTCTATACGTTTATCCAATTCCTCCCTGGCAACAAACAGTATTAGTGGTCTATGTTAGAATCAGAATCAGGTTTATTATCATCGGCATGTGACGTGAAATTTATTAGCTTAGCAACAGCAGTTCAATGCAACACATAATCTAGCAGAGAGAAAATAATAATAATAATAATAAATAAAATAAAACATAATAATAAATAAACAAGTAAATCAATTACATATATTGAATAGATTAAAAATGTGCAAAAACAGAAATACTGTATATTAAAAAAAGTGAGGTAGTATCCAAAGCTTCCATGTCCATTTAGGAATTGGATGACAGAGGGGAAGAAGCTGTTCCTGAATCGCTGAGTGTGTGCCTTCAGGCTTCTGTAACTCCTACCTGATGGTAACAGTGAGAAAAGGGCACGCCCTGGGTGCTGGACGTCCTTAATAATGGACGCTGCCTTTCTGAGACACTGCTCTCTAAAGATGTCCTGGGTACTTTGTAGGCTAGTGCCCAAGATGGAGCTGACTAGATTTACGACCTTCTGCAGCTTCTTTCGATCCTGTGTAGTAGCCCCTCCATACCAGAGAGTGATGCAGCCTGTCAGAATGCTCTCCATGGTGCAACTATAGAACTATAGCGAGCTAGTGTAATGTCTGTATAGAAGTCTGATGGCAGTGAGGAAGAAGCTTTTCCTAAAATATTGACTGTGTTTTTAGGTTTCTGAACCTTCTCCTTGATGATAACATCGAGAAGAAGGCATGTCCTGTGTGATGGGGTCCTTAATGACAGATGCTGTCCTTTTTGAGGCATCACCATTTGAAGATGCCCCTTGATGCTGGGGATGCTAGTGGCCACAATGGAGCTGGCTGGGTTTGCAGTTCTCTGCAGCTTTTGTTGGCATCTGTATCCATCACATCTGCCAACATCTTACCTAAGATTCAGACCAGATTATATGTAAGAAAGTTTTCCCTCTTGTTAACTAGTTAATTCATTTCCTTCCCCTTTTATGTCTTACTAGTGACCTCTAATCTTGACCTCATCGTCAATGGGAACATCCCCTGTCCAGATCCATCATCATTTTATGTATTTCTCTCAGTTCTCCCTTCAGTTATCTCCAAAACAAACAACAGTCCGAGCCTCACTAATCTGTCCTTTTAACTGCAGTCTGTCATCCCAGGCAATATTCTCATCAAGCTTTTCTGGTCCCCGTCTAAAAGCTTCACATTCTTCCTATAATGGGGTGACTGGAATTGAACACAATATTCCAGTTGAGGCCGGATCAGTGTCATAAATTGCTGTGTCATTTCCTTATTTTTATGCCCTGTGCTTCTATAAATAATGCTCAGAACTGTGAATACTTTATTAATTGTTTTCTCAACCTGCACTGCCACTTTCACTTACTTGTGTACCCAGCTCATGAATCCCAGCAAAACTGTATTTCTCCCTTCTCCTTCTCACACTTCCACTCTTTTCACTCCCCTATTTTCCTTGGGTCTCCTATCTATTCTCTCCCTCTCTAACTTTCTCTCTATCTTTCTCTCTATCTCTCCCTCTCTCCTCTTTACCCTTTTCTCCCCACCTCCGCCTCTCTCCCCCTCTCTCTCCCCTCCTCTCTCCTTCCCTCCCCCCCCCCGAAGGACAACTTTACCCACCATATACTGTACATTTACATGTATTAGGAATTTGCTGTGTTCAGTGGTTCAGGTTGTGACATGTGACAAAACCTTTAACAATTATAGAGAATAAAGATTTCTATAAAAATAATGTTATAGGTTAAACTATGAATATGAAATAAGATCTGCATAAATACCAGCATGTACTTACAAAGTAAACATCACGACAAAAAGGTTCAAAGTGTTCACAGTGCAACAGAGAGGAGGTCTATTACTGAGGTAATAGACAGAGGGGAGGTGGGAACGGTAATCATAGTGTTTGATCAGATGAACTCTCTGGGGGAAGAACCATTTAAGATGGCATAATAGCCTGAAAGTGCTTTCCAGAAGGAGTCTTTTAGAAAAGGCAGTTTGTGAGGTGGGTAGCACCCTGTAAACTTTCTTTACCTTCTCTCTTTCCTTCCTCTCTCCATTCTCATTGCCCTCCTTTTCTCTTTCATTCTCTCTCGCTCACCCACACTCAAATCTTTCTCTCCCAACCCCACTGCCTTTTACATTAGATTAGATTATATTAGTTTTATTTGTTACGTGTACACCAAACCATTGAACATGCAGCAAAATGCGTCATTTTGTCTCCATGACCTGCGCAACCCAAGAACATGCTGGGAGCAGCCCGCAAGCGTTGATTTCCTGCTGGCCCCAACAGAGCATATTCGCAACTGACTAATCCTAACCTGGAATGTGTCAGGAAACCCATGCAGTCACAGGAAAAGCATACAATTTCTCTACAGACAGCAACAGGGATCGAACCCCGTTTACAGATCGTTGATGCTGTAAAGTGAATGTGCTTACTGCTACCCTACAGTGCCACCCCTTACAAACTTTGTGTCACTGTGGTTCAGGGAGAAGTGAATCATTCTAACTGTGACTTCCATCAGTGCTGCCAGTTCACTCTGGTCTGAGCAAATCTCGAAAGATTAGTCATGCTAAACTGGAGATTGTCTTTTATTGAAGAATTGTTGCTTTTAAGACATGCCAAGACTATTTCTCTCAAATCTCTTGACACACATTCTAAGAGCGTGATTCCAGCATTGCACAAATCACATTGCACAATCTTTTTTTGAATTCCATAGTCATTTTTGTGTGTTGTGAGTATCATCTGGGGAACAGTCTCTGCTGGGATTTGGCAGTGACTCCTAATAGGCCTATAGACTCATGCTGGGATGTTTTAGTAGGCTCTGCAGGAGCTACTGGTTTTTGTTGGGTTCTGAAGGAGCTGCAGGTTTATGTTGGGATCTTGCAATGAGTGCTACAGGATCTCTAGGCTAGAGTTGGGATTTTGCAATAGGTTCTGCAGAAATTGCTGGTTTGAGTTGGGATTTTGCAGGAGACTTTGCTGAAGAAGCAGAGTGGAGCTGGGATTCAGAAGTTGATGATGGACATGTCAGGGATTTGTTAAGGAGCTCTGTTGGAGCAGCCACAACTTTGTGGATGGTTCTGATGGGTGTACAAGCCTATGTTCATATGAGTACAACATGTACTGGCATCTGACGACTAAAAAAAAACTTTGTGAAATAATCATTTAGCTTGTCTTTAAAGAATGGTGTGAAGCAACCTTACCAGTACCTAGTACCTGAAATCTGAAATTGTTTCACAAGACTAGCACGTTGCTACAAAATTTCTCTTTCAACATTTGGTTGAGTCATTACATTTAATTTCGCTGCTGTGGACATGTCTCAGAAGGAAAACTTTTGAAACCAAACACAGAATTTATCGTTGTCGACTGGTAACTCTCAATATGTGTATGTTAACTAATGATAAAATGAACGACTTGCATTTATTAAAGCATCTTTCTTGACTTCAAAATGTTTTAATGTGTTTCACAATAAAGAGGTAGCCAACGCTGGAACGTCAGCAACAAGCAATGGACTGGAGGAACTCAGTGGGTCAGCCAGTATCTAATGATGAAAATGGAATCAGAATACAGTTTACTATCACTGATGTATGGTGTGAAATGGGTTATTTTCATGGCAGCAGCATAGACATAGAATATACTCTAAGTCAGTGGTTCCCAACCACTGGCCCGCGGACTGGTACTGGGCCGCAAAGCATGTGCTATCGGGCCGTGAGGAAACGATATGATTTGGTGATATGAAAGGATATGAGTCAGCTGCACCCCTCCTCATTCCCTGTCACGCACTGTTGAGCTTGAACATCCCCTCCCCCCCCGTCGGCTGGTCCGCAAGAATATTGTCAATATTAAACCGGTCCGCGGTGGTTGGGGATCCCTGGTCTAAGTTACAAGAAGAAATCTATATCTAAAAAAAATGTAGAGCAAAAAGTAGTGAGCCAGGGTTCATGGGTTCTTTGCCCATTCAGAAATCTGATGGTGAAGGGAAAAAGGCTGTTGCTGAAATACTGACTGTGTATCTTCAGGGCTCTGCCGCTCCTCCCTGATGGTAGTAATGAGAAGAGGGGATGTCTTGGGTGGTGGGGTTCATCCACGAAAGTTGCTGCCTTTTTGAGGCACCGCTTTTCGAAGTTGATGGTGGACAGACTCTTGCCCATGATGAAGTTGGCTGAGTTTACAACCCTCAGTAGCTTTTTCCGATTCTGTGCCGTGGCCCCTCTAGATTTCTGGTAGACAATAAGGTGCTAGGTTGTGAAGGCAAGAGTCTATCTCCCCCACTATCTGAGGCTGTGCCCTCTGGTCTTAGACTTCCCCTCTGCAGAAAACATTCTTTCCACATCCACTCTATGTAGGCCTTTCAAATATTTGATAGGTTTCAATGAGAACCCCCCCCACACACACACACACTTATTTTTCTAAACTCCAGGCCCAGAGCCATCAAATGCGCCTCATACATTAATCCTTTCGTTCCTGAAATCATTTTCATGAATCCCCTTGAGACTCTCTCTAATAGCTGAACATATTTTCCGAGATAGGGGGCCCAACTCCCAAGTATGGTCTGACCTGTGCTCTATAAAGCCTCAGCTCTCTTGTGGGTGCACAGTATATCCTAATCCAGTTTTCCTTTCTTCTGTGGATCTGAGTAATTGATTGACTACAGTTCAGGAACTGTAAAAATTCACCTGTATTAGAACCAGGAGCCGAGCGAGGCCATTCGGCCCGTCACCATGGCTGCTCACTCTCAACCCTACATTGTGTTTGTAAATTACCTACATCTCTAACAACAGTATCCTTTGTCTTCAATCTGACCATCCGCAGAACCTTTCACGTTCGACTTTTGCTTATTAAGCCACGATGACTGTGAGAAAGATCTAATCTACACAGAGAAGAGATTAGTTAAATCCTGCACAAAAATAAGGCGATAAAGAACATCACATTGATGGAGATACCGGAGGGTTGGGGAAGGAAATGATAATTTCAGACTGAAACCAACCATGCAACCAAACATCTGAGCGTTCTCATGGATGTGATGAGGTCACACCTTGGAAGATTTACACAGGCAGGCAAACAGCGTGATTGAGCCACAGCCATTAACCCGCTTTATAGGGGTCAGTTCCAAAAGACACCGCAATTGACGAAGGCCCTTTCAACTCTGCAGAAACAAATGAAGCACTAACACTTGACAGTGGTTCTGTTTTATCTTTATTAGCTGCAAGAGGGTAGAAAATACATTGCCAGGCAGACTGGGTCTGCCACTGATTACACATTACACATCTGTCAAGTAATGCTAGACATTTTCCTGCATGAACATCGCTAGGTTCTAATGACAAACTGTTGACACGGTTTCACACTGAGCCCACACTTTTGACGCAGGCCATTCCATCTCTACTGGTCTGTGCAAGCTCAATAGTTTTCCCTACAAAGACGCTTTTTACTTGATATTGCAGAATCAAATGAAAAAAAAAACTTCAGATACTGGGACTGTAAAGGAAATATAGAAATGCATGGAAATGCTGAGCAGGTCAGGCCATCTTTTGGGAAAGAGGAAAGTTTTAGGTCGACGATCCTTAGCCAGAATAGATACTATCAAACCTTTTGACTATTTTTAATATGTTCAATGATACTGTACAAAATAAAATAGACACTATATATATATAGGGAGAGAGAGAAAGGAGGAAAAAAGAAAGAAAGAAAAAGGGTGTCTAAGTACTGCATTTTCCAAAGTGGAGCAGAGAGTGTGTTTGTAAATCTGGCGGGAACAAAGGATGTTGGAATGGTGCGGGTAGAGTACCATGGGAGGGGCATGGGACAGTTGTCAGAGAAAGAGTGCTGGAAACAGAGGTTGGCACGGTTTCCTTGTTATAATTTGTTTTGACCCTTCTTGAGATAGTGCTTCCTGAATAAGTCAATGTTGTTCGCAGTATAACAAACTATTGCTATGAGTCCTGGTCCCCATTCCCAACTGCAACTCTTTGGCTAGGATTAGTCTACTCCTCTTCATACCAACAGCTTCATGTATCTGCAGCACAGTCAGAACACTGTTTTTTCATCAGAGACGCTAGGAAATGAAGTCCATTACACATGGGAGTAGAATCAGACTATTTGACTCATCGAGCCTTTTCCACCATTCCATCATGGCTGATTCATTATCCCTCTCAACTCTATTCTCCTGCCTTTTCTCCAGAATCTCTGAAGCCCTGACTAATGAATGACCTGTCACCTTCCACTTCCAATGACTTGACCTCCAAAATCTTCTATGTGAATAACTTCCACAGATTTCACCACCCTCTGGCCGAAGAAATTCCTCCTCATCTCTGATCTAAAGGGATGGCATTAGAATCTGAGTCTATTCCTTCCGATCCTAGACTCCTTCGCTATAGGAAACATCCTCTCCATGTGTACTCTGTCTGGGCATTTCAATATTTGACAGGTTTCAATGAGATCCTCCCTCATTCTTCTAATCTCTTGTGAGTGCAGGCCAAGGGCCATCAAACACTCCTCAAACGTTAAGTAATGATATACAGGGGAGGCACGATAGCGCAGCAGTTAGCCTGACACTGTTACAGCTCAGGGCTTTCTGGAGTTTGGAGTTCAATTCCAGCATCATTCTGTAAGGAGTCTCTGTACAACTCCCCATGGAATGTGTGCTCGAAGGGCTGGAACGACCTATTCACTAGGTAAATAAATAAATCTAAAGCAATAATATTGTTGACAAATTTAATAGCAAATTTATTTTTGGATCTTTACTAAAATGATTATTTTGCTTTTTACAAGTCAAGCTTCATCTATTGTTTTCCAGGGTTGCAGCTGCAAAGCTCTGGAATGGCTCAGATATTCAATAATTCCAGCAGAAAGCAAACTGCTGGTGGAACTTAGCTGCTGAGGCAGGAGGTCAAACAAACTAGTGGTGGAACTCAGCTGGTCAGACAGCAGGTTAAAACCACAACTGCAATGTCTGTCAGCAGGTTAAACACACTACTGGTGGAACTCTGATGGCGAGAGAGCAGGTCAAACACACTATTAGTAGACCTCCACAGCTGGAGAAAATGGATCAGTCCTCCCCACTGAAGCAGACTGACCCACTGAGTTCCTCTGGTAGGTTGTTTTTGTCTTGTCCCAGACTCCAGCATCCACAGTATCTTGTATCTTCATTCAACATCTCCATCCTTCGTAACAGTAATTCAAATTGTCACCTCACATCTTTCTCAAAAGCGCTCAATTGTAACCCAAACCATCACAAATAGTGACTCAATGGTTCATGACTTTTGGGTTAATGACAAAGGGTTGAAACCCTAATCCCCAAATCCAGGTTATAATTCATTACAAATCAGGAGAGTGTGCCAGGGTTCAGGGTGTTGCCTTTACAATGAGAATTTAAACTTCAGCTCGATGAAGTGGAAAGCATATCGACTGGCTGCCTGGTTTGGAAACACTAAAGCTCTTGAATGCAAAATCCTACAAAAAGTAAGGGATATGGTCCAGTCCACCACAGATAATGTCCTCCCACCATTGAACACATCTACGTGAAATGCAGGAAAGCAGCATCCATCATCAGGGTCCCCCGCAACCCAGGACATGCTTTTTTCTTGTGGCAACATTCCAGAAGAAGGTACAGGATCTTCAGTGCTCACACCACCAGTTTCAGGAACAGTTATTACCCTCCTTGAACCAAAGGGGATAACTTCAGTTACTTTCACTTCATTATTGAAATGTTTCCATAACCTACTTTCAAGGACTCTTCATCACATGTTCTCAATATTGATTGCTTGTTTGTTTGTTTGTTTGTTTATTTATTTATTTATTTATTTATTTATTTATTATTTCTTAACTTTTGTATTTGCACAGTTTGTGCCTTTTGCACACTGGTCGAATGCCCACGTTGGTGTGATCTTTCATTGATGCTATTATGGATTTATTATGTCTGCACGAGCATAAATCTCAGGGTTATATATGGTGATGTTTATGTACTTCGATAATAAATTTGCTTTGAACTTTGATCTTAGAATGAAGGGCCTTAATTGAACCATCAATTCCAAAATCAGAATCAGTTTTAGGTTTATTATCACTGACATATGTCCTGAAATTTATTGTTTTGTGGGGCCAATACAGTGCAAGACATTAAATTTTATTATAAGTTACGGTATCAAATCAAATCATTCAGAAGAGGAATAATGAGATAGTGGTGATGGGTTAATGGTCATTCAGAAATCTGATGGTCAAGAGGAAGAAACTGTTGCTAAAATGACAAGTATGCATCTTCAGACTCATGTCCCTCGTCCCTGATGATAGAAAGAGCTGGCTTCTGGCTTCCTGAGGCTATGCCTTTTGAAGAACTTCTGAATGGTGGGGATGGTTATGTGTATAACCATCTACAGCATCATCTGGTTCAGTGGATTGGAGCCCACAGTGATGCAACCTGTCAGAATGCTCCCCAACATACATCTGTAGAAATTGGCTAGTCTTTGGTGACCAAGTGTCCTCAAACTGGTAACAACATGTATCAGCTGGAATGCTGTCTTCATGATAGAATCAATGTTTAGACCAGGATGGAACAATTTCCCTCCACAGATGCTGTCTGACCCATTGGCTTCCCCCACCCTTTGTTGCTTCAGACTCCAGTGGCTATTGGGTCAGATCTTCCCAGTAAGAACACAAGACCATAGATATAGGAGCAAACCTAGGCCATTTGGCCCATTGAGTCTGCTCTGCTATTTCATCATGGCTGATCCATTTCCCGCTTAGCTCCAATCTCCTGTCTTCTCTCTCTGTAACCCCTTATGCCCTGACTAATGAAGAATCTATCTACTATACCTCTGCCTGAAATATACCGAATGACTTGGCTTCCACTGCCACCTGTGGCAGTGAATTCCACAGAGTCACCACTCTCTGGCTAATGAAATTCCTCCTCATCTCCTTTCTAAATGATTGTCCTTCTATTCTGGCCTGTGCCTTCTGGTCTTAGACCCCCCGCCCCCGCCACTGTAGAGGCCTTTCAACATTTGATAGACTTCAGTGAGATTCCCCCCCATTCTTCTGAATTCCAGTGAGTACAGGCCCAGAGCCATCAAACAGTTGCTCATATGATAACACTTTCAATCCCAGAATCATTTTTGTGAACCTCTTTTTCTTAGATAAGGGGCCCAAAACTGCTCCAAATACTCCAAGTGAGGCCTCATTAGTGCCTTATAAAGCCCCAATGTTACATCATTGCTGTGATATTCTAGTCCACTTCAAATCCACCAACTCAACTTGCAAATTACCCTTTAGGACTTCCAAGTCCTTTTGCACCTCAGATTTTTGAATTTTTTCTCCATTTATAAAATAGTCTACTCATTTATGTATTAAATACAAGCCCTCTTGGTTAGTGGGTAAGCCCTATCCGAATGCAGTGTATACCACTGACATGTTCGGGCTTTGTCAGTGACATTTCCCAAAGAAATGAGAAGTCAGCACATGGGAATGAATCACCATTATCATATCTCATGGAATCTTTACTTGGGAAATTGGCATTCATCACCCAACATCATTGTTGCCTAATAGATTCATGATTATGTTCAGAAAGCAGATGGCAGTAGTCCAAGGTGACAGTTCATCACCCATTATCCTAGGCAGATAAGGAATGAGTAATAAATCGGTCTTACACACAATACTGTTTTTATAGTTAGTACATTCATTTCAGAGCCATTTCAGGGAACAGTTTAACGGTCACCAAAGATCAAGTTAATTGCCATCTGACTCTACATATATACAACCAAATGAAACAACTTTCCTGCTGACCACAGTGCCCTCATAAAACATACAGTACTGTGCAAAAGTCTTAGGCACCCTAGCTATATATACAGTATGTATTGCACTGTACTGATACCACACAAAAAAAAACAAATTTCATGACATATGGTGATAAACCTGATTCTGATATCGGTCTCTATTGTGGACAAAGTAGGAAATGGGCAAGGAGAGGGGAATCATGGTTGGGAAAAGGGCGGCGGGGCGGGGGGGGGCAACACCAGAGAGACATGCTGTAATAATCAATAATCTAATTGTTTGGAATCAAGTGACCTTGCCTGGTCTCTCAGGGCTTTGGTATGTCTGCACCGGTACCACACACTGCCCCCGGCACTCTCTCTCTGCCACTTCTCCCATACCCCTCCCACAGCACTCCACTCTCAGCATTCCCAACATCCTTCGCTCCTGCCAGACTTGCAAACTCGCTTTCTCCTCCACATTGACAAATACAGTACTGTCTGCACCCTAGTTGCATATATGTGCCCAAGACTTTTGCGTAGTACTGTACATCACACACAGCACACAAAACAAATTATTACCACAAATAAGTTAATTAAATACAACACAAAATGAATGTAGTGTGCAGCACAGGTGAATAAAGTTGGTCCTTGATCATTGATCCTTGTCTGAGCCCAGTTTGTAACCAAGTTATTAAACTACCTGTGTATCAGATGGTGACGTTGGAAACATTCAGAACATGTGAGTGTGATGGTTGTCATAGGAACGTTGATGATGTCAATGATGGAAGTAAGAAAGATTACTTATTACATGGAAACATATGTGGAGGTGCTGTCAGGCAGGATAGCCTGGGGCAGTTGTAATCAATTGAGATTTTTGAAGTGAGACCACCAGAGACACCTCAGCTTACTACAGATGAGATAAGAGTATACTCAAAAACGATTCAGGCTTCTATAGTTCAAAGGTTCATAGTTACATTTAATATCAAAGTATGTACTCAGAAACATAATTAGGTTTAATATCACCAGCATGCGTAGTGAAATTTGTTAACTTTGTGGCAGCAGTACAATGTAATACATGATAATATAAGAAAGAAAACTGTGAATTACAAAGAGAAAAAAATATATCAAATATTTAAATAAGTAGTGCAAAAACATGAATTTTAAAAAAAGTAGTGGGTAGTGAGGATCTCTGGTGATGGATGCTGCTTTCCTATGACAGTGTTTCATGCAGATGTGCTCAATGGTTAGGAGGGATATATTGGATTACCTGTGATATATTGGACCAAATCCACTACGTTTTGTAAGGATTTTCTAATCAAAGGCATTGGTGCATAAGCTCTTCTCGGGCTTCTAGCTCGGTATAGGTATCAATTTTGACCGTTGTCTCGATGACCATCTCTGCCGTCTTCATCAGGGATGATGATTAAGCACGTCTAGGCAATGGTGTTTCTATACCAGGCTGTGATGTAGCTAGTCAATACACTCTCCACTACACATTTATAGAAGTTTCTCAAAGTTGACATTCCAAATCTCTGCAGACTCCTAAGGAAGTGAAGGCACTGCTGTGCTTTCTTTGCAATTGCATTTTCTGCTGGGTCTGAAATAGTGACACCCAGGAATTTAAAGTTGCTGACCTTCTCCATCTCTTATCCTCTGTTGAGGACTGGCTCTTGGACCTCTGGTTTCCCAATCCTGAAGTCCACTATCAGTTCCTTGGTCTTGCCGACATTGAGTGTGAGGTTGTTGTTGTGACACCACTCAGCCGGATTTTCAACCTCCCTCCCGTACACTGACTCATCACCACCTTTGAGTCGGCCCACAACGGTGGCGTCTTCAGCAAACTTGAATGTGCTGTTGGAACTGTGCTTAGCCACACAGTCACAAGTGTAAAGCGAGTAGAGCAGGGGCTAAGCACACAGCCCTGTGGTGCACCTGTGCTGATGAAGATCATGGAGGAGCGTTTTCTGCTGATCCAAGCTCCATTCTTTGTTATTATTGGTGACTTCAACACATACAATAAAACGTGTTGCTTGCATCAATGACCGTACACAGCTCCAGTTTCCTCCCACATTCCAAAGACGCATGGGATAGGATTAGCATGTTGTGGGCAGGCTACGTTGGCACTGGAAGCTTGGTGACACTTGCAGGTTTCCCCCAGCACATCCCTAATACAAGTCACGCATTTTACTGTATTTTTTGATGTTTCAGTGTACATGTGACAAATGTATCTGATCTTTAATATAATCTTTGGGGAAACAGGGAAATTAATAGATCAACTGCAGGCAGATGGGAGTAGTTTGAATTGGCATCATGGTTGGCACAAACAGTGTTCGCTGAATGGCTTGTTGCTGTGCTGTACCCATTCTACATTCTATACCCATTAACTCTTCCTTTATTTTTCTGTCTCAATCATCCATTTACAGCCCCCCAATTAACCTAACAGCATCTCTTTGACTTTGAACATAGAATATACAGTGCTGATCTTTTAACCCACCTTAACATCAATCTAACCCTTCCCTCCTACATAACCTTCTATGTGCCAACCTAAGAGTCTCTAATATGTCCCTAATGTGTCCTCCACCACCCTTGGCAGGGTGATCCATGGCTTGTGGGAGAAAACAGAGTACCCGGTGGAAGCCCACGTGGTGTCGGAGAGGACCTGCAGACTTCACCCAGACAGCACCCCCTGGTGCTGAGGGGTAGCAGCGCAAACTGCAGCACCACAGTGACGTCCACAGAATTAGGCCATTCAGTGCACTTCTGGAAAGAAACGGTCTCTTCGGCTGAGCACGTAATGATGCAAAGATGTGATGCAGGGGCTTTATTAAGCATTGGTCAGACCACGTCTGTGAGCAGTTGTAGGTCCCGTATCTAAGAAAGGATATGCTGGCATTGTAGGGGATGCAGTGGAGGTTTACAAGAATGATCCCAGGAATGAAAGGGTTAATGTATGAGGAGCGTTTGATGGTTTTGGGCCTGTACACACTGGAGCTTAAATGAACAAGGTGAGATCTCATTGAAACCCGTGAAATATTGAAAGACCTAGATAGAGTGGATTTGGAGGGTATGTTTCCTATCATGGGCGAGTCTAGGTCCAGATGCTACAGCCTCATAATACAGAGACATCCCCTTTTGGAACAGTGATGAGGAGACTCTTTTTTAACCTGAGGGTGGTGAATCTGTGGAATTTGTAGCCACAGAATTTTGGGGAGGCCAAGTCATTGAGTTTGTTTAAAGCAGAATTCAATAGATTCTCGGTTAGTATGAGCATCAAAGGTTACGGAAAAAAGGCAGTAGAACAGGTTTGACAGTGAAAATAAATTAGGTATAATCGAACGGTGAAGCAGACTCAGTGGGCGGAATTGCTGCTCTGTCTTCTGTTGGGTGGTGTGGTAGAGATATGTCTACTAAAGGAGATGTAGGTCATCCCTGGGCAAAGTGTGGAACCCGCTTAGCACCCCTCCCCCAATCAGGGTCACGGGAAGCCATGGGCGCAGCTGGTGGGTGGTCGTATGAGCACTGGTGCAGATGACAAGTCCTGGTTATTCCACCACTGATGCCAGACAGACGATCTCTGAAGAAAATTAATAATGGCTGGGATCACCCGTCTTGTAAAGACACTGTCCAGAAGAAGGCAATGGCAAACCACTTCTGTAGAAAAATTTGCCACGGTTATGGAAAGACCATTATCGCCCACGTCATATGACACAGAACATAATGATGATGATGATGATGATGATAATGTTGTCTTATGGTCTTATGTCCAAGCTGACACTTGCATTTATACTAGTTCTGCATACTCTCTTTCCCCTATTACTAGAAGAGCATAGCTCAGGGTGGAATTAGCATTAATGCTCAGGTGGGCAGTAATGATAGAGTAACAGTGAAACCTGTTTTACACATAGAAATATGGAGAAGTGGTTCTTTTGCAGCCCTGATGAATGTAATTTTTAGATCGCAAACACGAAGAAATCTGCAGATGCTGGAATTTCAAGCAACACACACAAAAAATGCTGGTGAACGCAGCAGGCCAGGCAGCATCTATAGGAAGAGGTACAGTTGATGTTTCGGGCCGAGACCCTTCGTCAGGGCTAACTGAAAGAAGAGACTAGTCCTGACGAAGGGCCTCGGCCTGAAACATCGACTGTACCTCTTCCTATAGATGCTGCCTGGCCTGCTGCGTTCACCAGCATTTTTTGTGTGTAATTTTTAGATGTTCCTCTGTTTTGTTGATTGTATATGCAAATGAACAGAGCTGGCATTATAAAAAGAACATTGTTCACTGAAGTCAGCAGCTCTCAATGAATCTGTGGTTTCCAGGTACAGGCTTTCAAGAGTGTAATGAGTGGATTTCCTTTTCACAGATGCTTGTATTCACTAGATTTCTGAAAAAAGAGGGATGACCTCATCAAAACCTGTCGAACGGTGGAAGACCCTAAAGGAGTAGATGTGGAGAGGATGTTTCCAATGGTTGGAGAGTCTAAGACAAGAGGACACAGCCTCAAAATAGAGGGGCGTCCTTTTAGAACAGAGATGAGGAGGGATTACTTTAGACAGAGAGTGGCGAATCTGTGGAATTCTTTGCCACAGGCAGCTGTGGAGGCCAAGTCTTTTTGTATATTTAAGGCAGAGGTTGATAGATTCTTGACTGGTCAGGATGTGAAGGGATACAGGGATTGGGGCTGAGAGGAAAATTGGACCAACCATGATGAAATGACGGAGCAGACTTGGTGGGCCAAGTGGCCTAAATCTGCTCCTATATCTTATGGTCTGATGTCCTTAAGTCGATTTTGTCCATAAAGTTGGAGAATGGACAAAAAACACTTGAGATGATAACCATACCTCTCCAGTATTGTGATGAATAGCCATCAACAGCATATAAGATAAGAAAGATGAATTGTTAACAGGAGGTAGATAGAGAGAGAGAGAGGAGAGAGAGAGAGGGAGAGAGAAAAAAATTACTTCTGCTCCTTGTATGGATGAAAATTTGTATGCAGTTCAGATATTTGAATTTAATGATATTAATCAAAGCTCACTCATATGCAATGATGTCTGTAAATCGGGTACATAAGCACAAGAGGTTCTGAAGATGCTGAAAGTCTAGAACAACACACTGAAAATCCTGGAGGACCAATGCTGGTCCGGCAGCATCTCAGGAGGGGAATAAACAGTCAGCATTTCAAACCGAGAGTCCTGATGAATGGTCTTGGCCCAGAACTGTTTATTTCCCTCAGTAGATGCTGCCCAACTTGCTGAGTTCCTCCAGCATTTTGTGTGTTCCTTTGTGAGGTGCTTGGAACCCAGGGACAGCCTGTACAGGAATGCATCAAGACTCATACCATGTAACCCAAACTAATTCTTAAACGTAGAGTACAGTTTGGGGTTGGCTCAGCTTTAATAGTATGCAACCTTGTACAATGGTCACCAACTATGACAGAGTTACTGCCCTATGTTCCTAACTCTGATCAGGCTCTGAGGAGGACCCAATTTTACATTGACCATAGCGGCATCTACTTTCACTGGCAAAAATCCACAAGGATTGGCCTGGTCAAAGTTTAAAGTGAATTTATTATCAATGTGTATACCATATACAATTTTGAGATTCATTTTCATGTGGGCATTCACAGTAAATACAAGAAACACAATAGAATCAATCAAACGTTGAATCATCAGGATGGACAAACAACCAATGTGTGAAGGATCCAAACTACGCAAATACAAAAAGAAAAAAATATAAATAATAATATTAATAATAAGTAATAAATATCAAGAACATGAGATGAAGAATCCTTGAAAGTGAGTCCATTGGTTGTGGAAACAGTTCCGTGATGGGATGAGAGGAGTAAATGAAGCTAGCCCCTCTGTTGCTGGACAGCGAGATTGTTTTGGGGCTGTTGCAGAATGCATCTTTTCTTCACTGGCCAATAGACAGATTGATCACTCTCACCACAAACCGAAAGCTTGGGTAATCCACATCAAACCTCTTCCCACCCTCCAAGGAGAATGAGGGGAGATTTGATAGGGGTATACAAAATTATGAGGTGTATAAATAGGGTTAAAGCAAACATGCTTTCTCCACTGCATCTGAGTGAGGCTACAATGAGAGATCAAAGGTTAAGGGTTAAAGATGAAATAATTAAGGAGAAGCTGAGGGAGAACTTCTTCACTCAGAGGGTGGTGCGATTGTGGAATGAGCTGCCAGCTGAAAAGTTGGATGCAGGTTTGATTACAACATTTAAAAGACTTTTGGTTAAGTACATGGATGGTAAGGGGATGAATGGCTATGGAACATGTGTGGGTCGATGAGACTTGGTAGAATAAGTAACAGTTCAACATAGACTAAATGGGTTGAAGTGCCTGTTTTTGTACTGTAGTTCTCTATGAGACTCGTTAACTCCAGGGTAACTGGTTCAAGGACTGGTGGTCATTTTAAATAGACTGTAGAAGGGATTTAAAATGTTGGTATCGTGGGAAGGAAGGACATCAGTCACGGATAGATGAGATTGTAGACTAAATACAGGCAACTGAAATAGAGTGTTTTGTTCTAGGATGAAAAAAGAGAGTCTAAATGACATTGGCATGAGCAACACACACAAAATGCTGGAGGAACTCAGCAGGCCAGGCAGCACCTATGGAAAAAGTACAGTTGACATTTTGGGGCAAGACCCTTCGGCAGGGCTGGTGAAAAAACAATGAGCGGTAGATAAAAGGTGGGGGAGGGGAGAGAGAAACACAAGGTGATAGGTGAAACCGGGAGGGGAAGGGATGAAGTAAAGAGCTGGAAAGCTGATTGGTGAAAGAGATACAGGGCTGGAGAAGGGGGAGTCCGATAGGAGAGAACAGAAGGCCATGGAAGAAAGAAAAGGGGGGAGGAGCACCAGAGAGAGGTGATGGTCAGGTAAGGGGATAAGGTGAGAGAGGGAAAAGAGAATGGGGAATGGTGAAGAGAGAGTATTACCGGAAGTTCAAGAAATTGATGTTCACGCCATCAGTTTGGATGCTACCCAGACGGAATATAAGGCGACACTTCACCTATGAGTCTGTTGGGGTCAGATACTATGTATGGTGCTCCTGGTGTGGCCTCTGACGTAGACTGGGAGAGTGTTTCGCCGAGCACCTACACTCTGTCTGCCAGAAAAAGCCGAGTATCCCAGTGGCCACCTATTTTAATTCCACTTCCTATTCCCATTCCGATATGTCAACACCTTGTATTCTGTCTGGGAAGCCTCCAACCTGATGGCATGAACATCAATTTCTTGAACTTCCAGTAATGCCCCCCCGCCCGACCCCTTCATCATTCCCCATCCCCTTGTTCCCTCTCTCACCTTATCTCCCTGCCTGCCCATCACCTCCCTCTGGTGCTCCTTCCCCCTTTTCTTTCTTCCATGGCCTTCTGTCCTCTCCTATCAGACTCCCCCTTCTCCAGCCCTGTATTTCTTTTACCAATCAATTTTCCATCTTTTTACTTTATCCCTCCCCCTCCCAGTTTCACCTATCAGCTTGTTTCTCTCTCCCCTCCCCCACCTTTTAAATCTACTCATCTTTTTCACTTCAGTCCTGCCAAAGGGTCTCGGCCCGGCACGTCTACTGTACTCTTTTCCATCGATGCTGCCTGGCCTGCTGAGTTCTTCCAGCATTTTGTGTGTGTTACTAGGATTTCCAGCATCTGCAGATTTTCTCTTGTTTGTGACGTTGGCACGAGAGCGGGTCATGTGAAGAGCGGCAACCAGGAATGCATGTGACAAGGTTAGATAACTAGGGGACCAGGTATTTAGGAGAGTCAGTAATCAGGAGAATGGATAACTAGGAAAGCAGGTGACTGGAAGAGTAGCTATGAAGAGAGTAGGCAATGAAGAGAATAGATAATTAAAAAGGGAGTGTAACCAGGAGAGAGGGTAACAAGAAGAATGGTACTAGGAAAGCAGGGAATGAGGAGAATGGGTACTCATGGGTGTTTGTAACTAAGAGAGCAGTTAGCTTGGAGAGTGGGTAATCCAAAGCAAAAAGACATATATTAATTAGCAACAAGGGAGTTGAAAATTTGTTTGAGATACAGAAACCTGAAGGCACACACTCAGCGATTCAGGAACAGCTTCTTCCCCTCTGTCATCCGATTTCTGAACGGACATTGAGCCCATGACTACTACCTCACTAATATTTTTAAATTTCTGTTTTTGCACTACTTCTTTAAATTTAACTGTTTAATACACGCGCGTACACACACACACACACACACACACACACACACACACACACACAGACATATCCACACACACACACACACACACACACACACACAGACAGACATATCCACACACACACAGACACACACATACACACATATATATATATCCACACACACTAGCTGTAATTATTTTTGTCCATGTTAATCATGTACTACTGCCACAAAGTTAACAAACTTCACGATATATGCCAGTGATATTAAACCTGATTCTGATTCACTGAATTGTCATAATAAAGAATGCAAGTGCCTAAATGAATATTGCTACCAGTTTTATGGCAACTTTCCAAAGGGAATGGGATCTTGATTTGAAAAGGGAAATATGAGAGAATGAATTAGTTAGCGCTTGTTCTGGTGCTCCTCCCCCTACTTTCTTCCATGGTCTCTACCCTCTCCTCAGAGATTTCCCCTTCTCCAGCCCTTTATCTCTTTCACCAGTCAACTTCCCAGCTGTTTACTTCACTCTTCCCCCTCTCCTGGTTTCACCTACCACCTTGTACCACCTCCCTCTCCTTCCACCACCGCCCCCCTTACTCTGAATTCCCATCTTCTTTTTCCAGTCCTGATGAAGGGTCTCGGCCCAAAACATCCACTGTTCACTCTTTCCCACAGATGCTGCCTGACCTGCTGAGTTCCTCCAGTGACTGTGTGTGTCACTTTGGATTTCCGGCATCTGCAGATGTTCCAATGTTTGGGTCAGTTATGAGTCGGTGCAGGCCCAGGTGGCTTGAATGGGCTTCTTGGCTGTGAACGATTCAGTTACTTTAACAACTATCAAATTCCCAAAAAGTAAGCAGCTGTGCAGAAATTACAGAAAAGTTAAATTTGAAGCATGGCAGATTGCAGTTTAAACAATTAAAAGTGAATCCATCACTGCTGTTCAGTAAAATGAATCATTAATTTCAATAGTGGTTCCTGCCAGGAGTAACAAGGTGTGAATTTTGCAAATGGGATTTTAGGCTGGAGAAAAGTGTCAGCTACTGGGGTTAAACCAATGAACAGCAGGTAGTAATATTTATTTGCATGTTTGCAGTTATTAAATTCTGATTTCCAAAGGTGAAAATTAACTCAAGATGTGAGAGCCAAGGATTTGGAGTTTCCATGAAAGCTTGCTTTCCTACAGTACTTGATTTGATTTTGTGGCTGAACCATAGCTTTTTTTAACCATGAGAACCTACATGAGGGGGTGCCACAACGATGTAGCTTCAGATCTCCTGCCCCACAGCTCTGGCATCGCAGGTTCCATCCTGACCTCTAGTGCCATCTGTGTGAAGCCTCCACATTCACCCTGTCACTGGTATGGTGGCTCCAATGTCTAGGATCTCAAGAAGCAACAGAATGTTGCAGACTCAACCAGCCCCATCTCGGGCACAACTCTTCTTACCATCAACGGCATCTTTGAAAGGAGGCAGCCTCCATCATTGAGGACTTTCACTACCCAGGATATGCCCTCTTCCCATCTCTCCCACTGGGGCGGAGGTACAGGAGCCTGAAGATCCACACACAATGATTCAGAAACAGTTTCTTCCCCTTCACGATTAAATTCAGATTTCCGGATTAAAATTTGTACAAGGAAACATAGTGTGAGATGCACCATTTGTGAGATACACCAAGGAGGCGCTGGGGGCAGACCACAAGTGTCTCTACAAATTCTGGCGCCAACATAGGATGCCACTGTGCTCGGTAGAGCAACATAGAACACAGCAGGCAACAAAACGGCAAGGCAAGTTCCCTTCCTCCTTCTAAATCAGAAATCAGGTTTCTGAATCCGTGGACACTACCACATCATTCCTTTATTTAGCACTATTAATTTAATCCTGTAATTTACATTAATTTTATGTCTGTGCTGTACAGCTGTAATAAAACAACATTTTAAAGCCTCTTCAAAGCCCATTGTACGGCCAGATTGAAAATGTCAGGGTGCCGTGAGGAGAGGGACGGGCTGGTGTTCAGCTCAGTGCTCTGAGTGTTTACTCGTCTCTGCGCTGAGTTGGGGTTGTGGCCTACAGCTGCCGGGCTCCTGAATTGGCTGCGGTGATGACTGATCTGTGGCCGTCTGGACTCACTTTCATGGACTTCAGTTGTGAATGTTATTTGTTTACTTCTATTGTTTGTGCAATTTGTTTTTCTTCTGCACATTGGGTGTTCAGCAGTTTTCTTTTACCGGGTCCTACTGGGTTTTCTTTTGTGGCTGGCGGTAAAGAGATGAATCGCAAGGTTGTATATTGTGTACATACTTAGATAATAAATGAATTTTGAACTTTGATTTTCATATCATTAGACAAAAGTAATAGTAAATCTGATCTGATTCTTAGTGCCTGCTCCCTCTCTGTTTTGCATTCTCCCCATTCCCCCACAACCCCCACAACATTTCAAAGACGCACGGGGTTGGTGGGTAAATTGGTTGATGTAAGTCACTGCTCGTGCATTGGTGAGTGGTTCAATTGCCCGGAAAGGGGAAGAGGTAGTTACTGAGGGAATCAGCGGGGGGAATGAAATATTGCAGTGTTGCGATAGTGTAACAGTTAGCATAAGGCTTTACAACGCAGCTGTAAGATCAGGGTTCAATTCCCATGGCTGTCTGTAAGGAGTTGATACGTTCTCCCCATGACTGCATGGGTTTTGTCCGGGTGCTCCAGTTTCCTTTCGCTTTCCAAAGACGAACGTGTTAGGATCAGTAAGTTGTGGCCGTGTTATGTTGAGGCCAGAAGCACGGCAGAACTCGTGGGCTGTCTCCCAGCACATTCTTGTGCAAACTGCATTTCACAGTACGTTACAATCATTTGATGTACTTGTGACCAATAAATCTAATCTATTTACCCTACCACAGTGGCGTGGTGGATAGCATGGCACTATTACAGCTCGACAGGTACGTGTTGGTTAGCAGGTCAATTGCTTGTTGTAAATTGTCCCATGATTAAGATAGGGTTAAATCAGTGAGTTGCTGGCCGTGTAGCTCAAAGGGCCAGATGGACCTATTCTGCACTGTATACTAGTCTTAAGGGGTTAAATGGCCAGGTTCTATGTTGTGAGGAGGCTGGGGATATTTAGCAGTGTCTGCATGGCAATATATCATAACGATGAAGGGATTCGAGGTTGAAACCAGTAAGCTTCCTTTGTCACTCACTCCCTATTGCGGGGGAGTGCTCTCCCACTCAATAGCTGAAGCTGCCAGTAGTACCACTTCAAAGCCCATTGTACGGAATTTTGCTTGGATTTATAGGGTCTGCGAATCTCAAAGGTTCTGTGCGCTGCAGTGACCTGAGTTCATATCAGAGCGCCGGAGCAGTTTTACACACTGCCGTAGACTGCCTCAGAGGCACAGCACCCCTCCTTCCCCCTCCCCGATCCCATCAGTCAAAACCTCACTGTGCTGACCGGAATACTTCCTTTCAAGTGGGCAGCATGGGTCGTGTGGGCATCTCGTTCCACCGCTCCCTCCTCGCTGCAGGAGTAAACAATGGCACTGGCAGTGAGTTTTCTTTTGTTGTCTTCTTCGTGGCACTGGAAGGGATCTGGGAGTGATTGCTTGTCTGGACAAAGACATGCAGTAGAGTTATGCCACACAGTATATATGCAGGCAGCATGGCAGTGCAGCAGTTAACATAGTGTATCACAGCTCAAGTGGCACAGGATCAATTCTGCTGCACTCTGCAAGGAGTTTGTATGCTCTACCTGAGTTTGCTCCAGGTTCTCCAGTTCCTCCCACATTCTGAAGACGTAAGGGTTAGAGGGCGGCACTTTTAAAGTGGTATCATCATCATCACACAAAATGCTGGAGGAATACAGCAGGTCAGGCAGCATCTAGGGAAAGGAGTACAATCAACATTTCGGGCCGCAACGTCAACTGTACTTTTTTCCATTGATGCTGCCTGGCCTGTTGAGTTCCTCCAGCATTTTGTGTGTGTTGTTCAGATTTCCAGCATCTGCAGATTTTCTCTTGTTCATCATCATCATTATGTGCTGTGGCGTAGATGATCATGGCCTTGTGACCATGATTGTTCTTGGCAAATTTTTCTCCAGAAGTGGTTTCCCATTACCTTCTTCTGGGCAGTGTCTTTACAAGATGGGTGACCCCAGCCATTATCAATACTCTTCAGAGATTGTCTGCCTGGTGTCAGAGGTTGCATAACTGGGACTTGTGATCTGCACCAGCTGCTCATACGACCATCCACCACCTGCTCCCGTGGCCTCATGTGACCCTGATCAGGTGGGGGGGGGCACTAAACCCTGCCCTCACCAAGGGTGACCTACCGGCTAGCGGAGGGAAGGAGTGTCTTAAGGCTGATTTATACTTCTGCGTCAGATCAACGCTGTAGGTATGGCGTAGCCGCAAACCCTATGCAGGGCCTACACAGATCCCTCCACTGTAGCCTGACGCGCACCTCTCCCAAAATGCAACTACGCGTCGCGACAACGCAGAACGCAACAGCTGTGATTGGTCCGCTTGGTAGCATCGCATTTCCTCCTACGCTGCAATAGCTTCCCATTGGGCGACTGAAGGGCAGGGAAGGAACTCTGGCTGCAATGCTTTCCATAAAGCTCCACAGACCTCCGAAGTTATGGAGGACACATTTCGCTTCTACGAAAAAAGATGCTCGCTTTAAACTTGTTTACCCCGAGGAAGACTAGCATGACCATGAAGCCTTGCACGGGCAGGTGTGTGCGCATGCACGACGTGCCTGAATTGCAGAGCGACGCAGACACACCAACGCACAAGTATAGATGCTCACAACGCACATAGGTGACTTGCATTGGTTACGGCGTCCATTTAACGAGTATAAATCAGCCTTTACACCTCCTTTGGTAGAGACATATCTCCACCCTGCCACTGAATAGGTATAGTTAGGGTAAAAGCAAGCAGGCCTTTTCCACTGAGGTTGGCTGTGACAAGAGCTAGAGGTCATGTGTTAAGGGAAAAATGTGAAATATTTATGGCGAACATGAAGGGGATCTTCTTCTCTCAGAGGGTGTGACAGTCTAGAATAAGCTGCCAGTAGAAGTGGAAGAGGCAGTTTAAGGGTGTGCTTTACTACATTCTAAGTTAATTGATTGTTTTCTGTACCTTCTCTGGTACTGTCAGTAACATTTTTGCCAAGATTTTCCAGTGGTGCAGGAGAAATCAAATGCAGCGTTGATTGTAGCAATGTACTTGGCTGATGCAAGTTAACTAGTCAACTATTTGTAGCTCTTTGCAGAGACACACCATGTCGAATGAACTCCTTGCTCTGTTAAGAGTCCAGTCATTCTTGCTGCATTTTAAATAAATACAGTGGCCAGTCTACTGGGTGCTTCTGCGCCTAATAATGTGGCCACTGAGTATATGTTTGTGGTCTTCTTCTGCTGTTGTCCATTTATTCAAGATTTGTAGTGTTGAGTGTTCAGAGATACTCCTCCGAACACTATTGTGATTATTTGAATTACAGTCGCCTTCCTGTCAGCTTGAACCAGTCTGGTCATTCTCCTCTAACCTCTCTCATTAAAAAGGTATTCTTACCCACAGAACTGATCTCCCTCATTAGCTAGGCATTTTTGTCCATGAACTGTAACTCAATGATTTTTTTATTGTTTTTCACACCACTCTAAACTCTAGAGGCTGTTGTGTTTGAAAATCACAGGAGATCAGCAGTTTCAGAGAAACTCAAACCACCCTGTCTGGTTCCAGCAATCATTCCATGGTCAAAGTCACTTAGATCACATTTCATCCCCATTCTGATGTTTGATCTGAACAACAACTGAACCCCTTGACCATGCCTGCATGCTTGACTATAAGTTGCTGCCACGTGATGACTGATTTGCATTAAAAGCAGGTGTACAGGTGTACTTAATAAAGTGACCACTGAATGTAATTGTGTTACACATTTCAGAGCTCTGGGTCTTCAGTAGGGCTTCAACTTGCCCTTTGTTTTGATTTCTAACTATATCCTTTTCCATGCAAACAGGAGGAATTCTGCAGATGCTGGAAATTCAAGCAACACACATCAAAGTTGCTGGTGAACGCAACAGGTCAGGCAGCATCTGTAGGAAGAGGTACAGTCGACGTTTCAGGCCTGACGAAGGGTCCCGGCCTGAAACGTCGACTGTACCTCTTCCTAGAGATGCTGTCTGACATGCTGCGTTCACCAGCAACTTTGATGTGTGTTGCTTGTATATCCTTTTCCACTTTTTTTCCAATAACTGAGGAGATGTAACCTCATTGACCCAGGCTCCCACACGTTCTCTCGCTCTCAGAATCCGAGCCAGTCCACAGCGTTCTAAGATCAGCATACTACCAGTTCCAACCTCTTCCACATGAGGAGAGGATGCCCTCTCCTCCACCACCGTAGTGCGCCTTTGGGCAGCAAGATGCTTAATTAGAACATATAACAGAACAGTGGAACTCTTTGGTTCTTGTGCTGACCCTTTAACCTATGGAATTGATGGCTTTGTGGCAAAGTTTGCAGATGATATGAAGATAGGAGGAGTGGTAGGTTGTGCTGGGGAAGCAATGCGATTGCAGTAGGGCTTAGACAAATTGGAAGAATGGGCAGAAAAGTGGCAGATGGAATACACTGTTAGGAAATACATGATAATGCGTTTTGGTAAAAGGAATAATAGTGCAAACTATTATTTAAATAGGGAGAAAATTCAAACCTCAGAGGCGTAGAGGGACTTAGGAGTCCAGCTGCAAGACTCCCAGAAGGTTAATTTACAGGTTGAGTCATGAAGGAAAATTTCAAGGGGAATAGAATATAAAAGCAAGGAGATAATGCTGAGCCATTACAAGACATTAGTCAGGCTGCACTTGGAGTATTGTCAACAGTTTTGGACCCCATATCTCAGAAAGGATGTGTTGTCATTGGAGAGAGTCCAGAGGAGGTTCATGATGATGATTACGAGAATGAAGGGGTTAAGACATGAGGAACATTTGTCAGCCTTGTGCCTATACTCACTGGAATTTAGAAGAATGCAGGGGGACCTCTGGTACATACTAAGTGTTGAAAGAACTAGACAAGGTGGATGTGGAGGGGATGTTTCCTGTGGTGGGTGTATCCAGAACAGGTTGCCCAGCCTCAGAATTGAGGGTCAACCCTTTAGAACAGAGGTGAGGGGGATTTTTTTTTTTAGCCAGAGAATAGTGAATTAGTAGAATGATCTGCTATGATTTCCTCCGCAATCTAATTGTAAATTTTTGGTACTTTTTTTTTCCTGCTGGTGGTTTGATGTTTATCTTTAGAAGCTTTTGTATGATGTATGGCTCCGGGGTTGAACACCTAATGGGGTTTTTTTTCTCACTTTTTCTTGCTTAGTAGAGTTTTTTTTCCCTCTTTTTTAATCACCAAAATTTTTTCAATCTTTATAATAATGCTTTTTTTTCTTGAGACATTGTAAGTGTTGCTTACTTCAATGTACTCCTGTAAATTTTGGATAATAGTAATAATAATAATAATAAAAAGATTTGGAAGAATGATCTGCTACAAACTACAGTGGAATCTGTGCATATATTTAAAGCGGAAGTTTCCTGATCGGTCAGGACTCAAAGGGTATGGCGAGAGGGCGGTTGTATGAGGATTAGCTATGATGGAATGGCAGAGTAGACTCTTATGGTTTTATGGTCTCACTCCAAGGTCAATCTAACACTTCCCTCCCACATAACCTTCATTTTCCTTTCATACACGTTGCTATCTAAGAGCTCCTTAAGTGTCCCTAATGTATCTGCATCTACCACCACCCGAGGCAAGTGTGTTCCACACACCCACCACTCTCTGGGAAAAACTTAACCCTGACATCCTCCCTCTGCTTTCCTCCAATCACCTTAAAATTATGCCCTCTCATATTCGCCATTTCTGTCCTGTAAATGTAGATGATGGCTGTCCAGTCCATCTACGCCTCTTATCATCTTGAAACACCTTAATTCTTGAAATATTTCCTTTAAACAGCCTCAATCTTTAAAGACCATAAG